>NC_058112.1:10248125-10550000 GCF_914725855.1 Thunnus albacares | reverse complement strand
TGACACCCTAACTGATGAGGCCTTGTGAGTATTAATAGGTCTCTCTATGGGAATAAGCTGAGGGAGAGATTTTTCTCTGTCGTCTGCAGAGACCTTGAATACTCAATCAGGCGTTGAAGAAATATTTGAAATTTGTGTGTTGGTTTCATGCCTCCAGGTGAACATGACGTCAGATCTGGAGGGGAGCGACATGCTGGCAGAGAAGGCAGACAGGAGGGAGTTCATCGACTTGTTAACCAAGATGCTGACCATCGACGCAGACAAGAGGATCACCCCTATTGAAACGCTCAACCACCCCTTTGTTACCATGTCACATCTCCTCGATTTCCCGCACAGCACACAGTACGAGCTCAACAGGCCCTGTTGTTGTTGTTTACATAATTCTCATTTCGAACGGTGAAGTAACATCTGCCACTGTCAGACAGTATGACACACTGCTCATTCCTTCTCCCTCACTCTCTGTCCCCGCTGTAGCGTGAAGTCGTGCTTCCAAAACATGGAGATCTGTAAGCGTCGTGTCAACATGTACGACACAGTCAACCAGAGCAAGACACCCTTTATCACCCATGTGGCCCCCAGCACCTCCACCAACCTCACCATGACCTTCAACAACCAGCTCAACACTGTGCACAGCCAGGTAAATATAAAAGTATGTCAAATAGTTACGCTGTTGTTTACTGCATTTCCAACTTATATTTCAATACATGTTTAATAGATTAAAGGACAAAAATGTAGTTAACAAAAAAAAAGAAGAGTACATATAGGCCCTAAAATAAATTATGAGCATATGGTACAGTTTAGAATGTGCATTAATAAAATACTGCATAAACAGGATATGTAAGTATATGTATATTGAAGACAACGGATAATGAAGCCAAGCCATTCAAGCTAAAATATTAAAGATGCAGCTTGCTTACATAGCCAGTCTAATGCTTTCTTATCCAAATAATTGTTTTCTAAACACTCAACTGCCAGTAGCTTAGCAGCTTGAGAGCGGATGCTTGTTTTTCTCTGTCTGCTCTGCCTGTCTGTCTGCACGTTTCCATGCTTACTGGGCTGCCTTTCTGCCTTGGTGCATGTATATCTGTCTGCCTGCATTTCTGTCTGTGCCCCAGGTCCTGTGGGATTGTCACAAAGTGCTGATTACACACATGACAAGCCCCACTTCCTGCTTGCCTTGCATTCTGGGGCTTTCAGGCCTTAAGAATCCCTTTACCAGGCTTCCTCTCTTTTTCCCTCCTCTCACTCCTGTCCTCCTCTGTCTTCTCCTCTTTCCTTCCATTTCTCTGGGTTGAGCCTGTGGTGCTTTACCGCTTCGTTCCCATACAGTCTGTGAATCGAAACTGCTGACTTTTGGCTTCTGCCGGAATCACCGAGCGTCGGGTTGCAAGGTTTTCCACATTGTGCTTAGTTACAAACTCCTGCTCTCCCCCCACCCTTCTCTTTAGTAAACAGAGTTCTTTATCATCAACTATATCGAGCCAGCTCACACTGTGTAGCATGCGACAAAAACCCCATCTTGCTGTGATTTAAATGGATTAACATTCCCTCAGCTTGTCTTTTCTGCGCCCGGCTCTCAGGGCATATAGACAGACTTAAGTTAGTGATTTATTCAGCTCGATTCATTTGCAAAGCAGGAATGCATCTTTGGTTTGTATTTTGCTGCTTCCGTGCTTGTTTATGATGAATGCCACAGTGCCATATTGATTATGTTCCCTCCCCTGGTGTTCATCGAACACGCTAAAGAGAGCAAATGAAAAATGAAAGCGCTGTCTCTGTATTTCCCTCCGCCCCTATGTACGCTTAATGAAAGCGCTAAAATTAGACAGTGTCTCATGGAGCGAATACTACTTACAAGCTGAGCAAACGGTGTCTCTTAAAAGCATTTGTTTGTATCTAGGATGTTCCCAGGCAGTCTTAGTATTCCACATGTCTTATTAATGGTCAGGACATGCTGGAGTTACCTAAGCTTACATAATTATAGAGTGACTGTTGGCTGTGAAATATTACTCCGGTCAGGCATATTGATTTGGGGGATAGATAGTGAAGCTGTGACATGAAATGTCAAATTTTGCAGCAGCTCATTATGTTGGCTCATTATGATTCTGTAACATTTTTATTTAAACTGACTTTAGGAATTCATCACTCATTTAAGTGTGATAATTAGGGAGATGTTTATGATGGTGTGTGGTTTATTGTTGCTAAACAGTGTCCTGAGACATACAAAGCATCGCTAAATTCATGTCCAGTATATTTATAGACACTATAAGTGACAGTATACATTTCCAGCACATTATTCTAGTTTAAAAAAGTAAGGCTTGTGGGCCAGTAAATGCTGCATGTGGTACAAAATCACATCTCAATCTAAATGTGCTCTGGTGGCATTTTGCTCATTGATGGTTGATTATTCTAAGAATTGTAGCATTGATTGCACCTCATTCTTTCTCTCCCTCTAATTAATCAAATCAACAGTCTGCATATTTTAAGAAACGTTCGAATCATTCGTCCAATTTCCTCATTCTTCCATCAGCTTTCATCAATGTCAGATGCCCAGCTATCCATCTTCTCTTGATCCGCTGGTTGTTTTGCATTTGTATGTGTTTAGTTTTGTTAAAATATTGTTAATTTCTGTTTGTTTGGGTTGTTTTTTTTTACAATGTCTGCTTTTCAACCTCTCCACCCTGCAGCATTTCCACTTCCCTGTCATTCCCATCAGTACCTCCACTCTCATGTTTTGTTTTGTTTTTTTTATTTTGGTCCCATCATTCCTTTAGGCCACCAACCTGGCTCCCTCCTCCACCAACAATGCCACCCTTTCCTTTGCAAGTCCTGATGTCTCCATACTAAACTACCAATCTGCACTCTACCAGCCCTCCGCTGCCTCCATGGCAGCTGTGGCCCAAAGGAGCATGCCTCTGCAGCCGGGGGCTCCTCAGCTCTGCGCTGCCCGGCCCGACCCCTTCCAGCAGGCGCTCATTGTCTGCCCTCCTGGCTTCCAAGGTAAGGAGGTCTTACCAGACAGAATGCATTAGCACAGATGGATAGGGTGAGATCCGTGGTCATATGGGGAAAACATGAAATCTCAGGCAAGAGCACCTGCAGTAGAACAGGCTGTGATATGTAGATAAAACATAATAAAAATGTAAATCAGTCAAAGCTTAAGAGCTGCACTAGTTCTAAGACTCAGTTTTAGTTCTGTCTGTGCACATAAAGTCCTCTTCTTTTGCTGTCTTTTTGTTTTGCAGCTCAGCCTAGCACCCCACAGGCAGTGTCAATCGTAATCTACAAACAGTGATCCAATGATAACTTGATGAGGAAATTAATCATTTGAAAAGAAATTTAATATCTTTGTGTAATGCTTACTCACCCCTTTTGTCTCCTCTGTGTTTGCACTGGGAAGGCAGAAGAGCTCTAAGGCATTATTTTATTTCTCTATTTATTCTTTCTGTGGAATGGATGAAAAATCCATTATTAGAAGCTGTTTTTTACACTACTGCCATGACTACTGTTTTTGTAAGCAGGGTTGCTATATTCGAACATGGCAGACATCTGTTGAATACAGATAAATCAGTGGGCATATATAACACGTTATCTGATCTCTCGCTCTTAATTTTGCTGATAGCATGATTGTGTATGAGGTGACAGATGTGGAGGGTTTATTTGTTGATATTCTCTGTGCATGTCCTTTATTTGTGCACAGGGCTGCAGGCGTCCCCTTCCAAGCACACCAGTTACTCTGTGCGGATGGAGAATGCTGTTCCCATAGTGACGCAGGCCCCTGGTGCCCAGCCTCTGCAGATCCAACCTGGACTTCTTACACAGGTAGGAAGATATCACAGAGATGGACCTAGTATAGTTTTGGGGTCTTAACAGTAATAGTGCCTGTTAAAAACATTTCCAAACTGCTCAAATGAAAAAAAAAAAAAAACCTCTCTGCATCCCTTGTTTTTTAAGCCTTCACTAAGAATAGTATCTATCGATGGAGGCTGGAAATCACTCAATGTTCGTGACCCTGCCCCTGCTGGCAGCTGTTTTTTCCTGAGCGCATTCAGGCCAAGCTCTCCTGTGCATTGCTCCCTGGCTCTCTCTCTCTCTCTCTCCTCTTCCTCTCTCCCCCTCGCCCCGCTCTCTCTCTGCTGCCCCGCTCTCCTGGAGGCTGAGGCTGCCACGGTCTGATGCACACAAAGGCAAGAGCCTTTCACACAGAGAAGGCCTTCACTGCAGCCTGCACAGTGGAGCCAGAACTTTAGCTGCTAATATACAGTTGTTGGAAGTAACAGAGAGTGACTGTGCATCACTCTCTTGGCACACACACACACACACACACACAGAGACACACACACACACACATACACACCGTAGACCACTTCCATCGCCACACCACCTCTTTCCCTATGGAAATTTCCATGAAGGCTTTAAATATCCCTGAGAATCCAGGGAGTTTGAAGCGCTCCCTTATCTCCAGTTAATCATGCAGTAGGCAGGCAGACAGGCAGCAAAGCTCTATGTGTGTATGTGTGTGCGCGCGCCTGTGTTTCTATGGTGGGTTAATCTGTCAGATACCAAATGGTGATTAGCTCCAGGGCTGCTTCCAAGTCAGGCGCTCCAAATTACAGGCCTCAGAGGATCCTGACAGGTCAGGGGAAGCTTGGATGAGGCTCTGCATGACCAGCATCACCAGATCCATGGATATATGATGGATCTGTCAAAGGCAAAAAAATAAATACCTATGTCTTAATAAGGAAAATGTAAATTACATTAAATGATATATCAAGTATTGATCACACATAGCTGCCATGCTCTGCTGATCTTTACTGTAATCTCTTTCTGTACACATGTTAAACAAAGGCAGTAAACAGTTAACGTAAGCAGATGGTTTATATAGGCCAGTGAGCAGCACACCTAATAACTGGGTGTGCAGTGTGTGTGTGTGTGTGTGTGTGTGTGTGTGTGTGTGTGTGTGTGTTCCTCAGTCTTTATTCTTTTACTGTGGGAGGTCTCACAGGCTTGGCTGGGTAGTTGTTGCCTTCTCCCCACCTGTGCCTTAACCCACCCACCGCTCACTGTCACCCATGCACCCTTTGCCCAACTCAGACCCGTGCACGTTTAGCCCCGAGCTCCCTGGGTGTGCAGAGAAGGGGCAGAGTAAAGGAGGCTCCAAGCTGGGAGGCAGGGAAACCAGCAGGACCTTTATCTGGAGCAGGAATGCAGAAAATGTGGAAACAATTGGGGAGTGAGAGCTGCGGCTTTCAAAGCCCTGAGGTGACAAAGGGTTTTCACCCAGGGAGTGTAGGTCGAGGTGGGAGGTGGTGGGCCGCTGATAGTGATGGTAGGCTCTCTGAGAAGAAAGAAAATGGCCTCTTAACTGGGTTACCATTTCAGGGCAGACAGGCTGGTTACACAACACAGACGCCTAGTGAGAGAGGCATGTAGAGTGCCAGGAATGGAGATAGAGCGAGCAGGAGGAGGAGGAACAGGAGATGGATGGATGTATTAGAGTCTCTTAATGGCATGTTGATAAAAGGCCTTGGATGTGGTCTTGGATGTAAAGACCATCTCGAGCTCCAGAATGTTCCATTAGAGATGTCAGTCATCAGTGCACAGACAAGGCAGCTCTGCTGGCCTGCAGATGCCCCCTGCAGCACCTCACCCACAGGCTGGCTGGTTTGGACATTGCAACCTGCCTCAGACAAAAAGAGTTCAACATCTACAAGCCTGCAGCCAGACTCTGATAAAGAAACAGCTATTTTTTTTAGATTATAATGGAAACAGGCAGAACAAAGCAAATATGAGTTGTTAAGATAAAGTAAAAGGATAAAGGTAAAAAGTTACCGCAGCATATGCACAGATTAGCTGCTTTTCATTTTGTATGGCGCCTCTCTCTCTTTCTCTTCTCTCTGTTTGTCTTTCTCTCCCTCAATTTAAACGTGTGTGTGCTGCAGCACATACTGATGTCGTTGTAAATAGATGTGCAAATGGTATTAAAGGAACAATTCATTAGCCCTGACATTAAAGTGCTAATCAATAGAACTGCATTAAACTATTAGGGTTACACACAAAGTAACACACAAATACGCTCAGGCATGCATGCACGCACACTCATCTTGGCACATCTTGGGGCATATTATGCCTGATACTCCTTCGATTCTGCTTCAGAAATACAAAGTAGCCTCTTTCACAGCAGCTTGAATAGGCCTATGAATTTAATTACAACATAGGTTGATTTGACTCAAGTCAAACACATAATCACACTAACACGTAGACATGCACACATGTGCTCACTCACTCATACACACGCACACAGAGAAAGGAGCTGCTGTACATCTTTATTAAGTCCTGGTCTTATCTCTTTTGTCGATGGATGTCTCCTTGAAGCCGGCAGAGTTCATTTTGCATGCCCAGTAGCTACTTTAAACCAGCTGTTCTGCACTTTTGAAAAGATATTGTAATTTATCACAACACCCTCAAACTAATCAGCCAAGTTCAATGAGTCACCTTTGTTCATGAATTTATATTTTATTAAAGAAAAATGTATCCTGGGTAATTTTGCAGTCCCATGACAGACTTCTGTGTCTCCTTTTTTTGTCTTTTCAATCTGTACTTTCTATCTTCTCACCCTCTTTGTTTATCCCCCCACTCTGTCCTCTCCCACCTCAGCAGGCCTGGCCCAGCGGCACCCAGCAGATCCTGCTGCCTCCAGCCTGGCAGCAGCTCACCCACACCTCAGTCCAGCATGCCACTGTCATCCCTGACTCCATGAGCAGCACACAGCCTCTCGCCAACTGGAGGTAAACAACACTGCTCCCTTACTTTAAACTGCTCCCAGCCAGTCTTAACCTTCACTGATTTTAGAGAGCATTTATTTAAGTCTGTGCACTGTGGCCTGCAGTTTTTGAATCCACCCTTCTTTACACAAGGATTAAGCTGGCTAAATAAATCTGAAAAGGTTGATATATTTTAAAAGCTTTAAAAAAAAGCACTTTGTGAAATCAAGTTTATACACATAATACCAGGGGCATGTTTGCAGTTCAGGTCAGATAAACTAATTTCAAAAAACCAGCAGTGGTTTTATGGCTTTTATAGGTCAAAATGTGCTATAGGAAGATGGTATGGCATGAGACTGATTGACCGGGAAGCCTGTACCACCCTGACAGCTTGTCCTTTATCTTCAATGAATCACAGTCCCCACATGAACACGAGTGCTTTTAGAAGGGCAGATTCACCTCAGGGAGATGGGATATATGTACATGTAGAGACATCATGTTGAGTATAGCCTGTCAGTGGGATAACTCGATAAATGGATGGATAGATGGGAGAAGGCAATCTGCAGGGAGATAAGGAGGATGCAGGTATATAATGTGTATGTGGAGGGCTGCTGGGGACATGTATGCTCAGATTCATTTGGAGCTGTCCATCTGTGACCAGACACCCCCTTACTCCTCTCCCTCCTCGTCTCTCCCTCCCTTCCTGTCCAGTGGCAGCTCTGCTGTCCTCAGAGAGACGATTGGGAAAGTGTCGCACTTCCTCTGCAGAGCTATCGCTCCACAGCTGCTGGTGTCAGCTCCTCTGCTCTCCCTCTTTGCTCTCTCCCTCACTTGTTCCCGCTCCTCCTTTTGGCTTCTTTAGAAAAGTTAGCTGCTGCCACCTGCTGGCCTTTGTGGGAACTGCTTTACCTGTCTGTCTTATTCCTCATATACTATATAGGATTTGACTGGTCTGATATTTCATTGTATTTCCCATTATCATATGCATTTCTTCCTGACTTCCAGGTTTCTTATTATATTATTATTATAACATAAAACTTTGTATATATTACAGGAATTCCCACCCTCATGGCAGCCATTATAATCCCATCATGCAGCAGCCAGCCTTATTGGCTGGCCACGTCACGCTCCCATCCAACCAGACGCTCAATGTGGGAGTGGCACACGTTATGAGGCAGCCTTCAGCCAAAAAGAACAAACAGCACCAAATGTCTGCGAGGTACTATAACTCTCAGGTCACTCTAGATTACTGTAAATCACCATCCTGGTAGCTCACAATGAGATTATGATCTCTCACGACTTTTGATGTTGAGGTATCAGATTTTCATCATCTGTGTGTCTTGCCCCTCTATAAGACACTCAATTCCATTTCTGTCTTTCCTCAAGGAACATGTCAGCCTATGAGGTGTCATCCTCACAGGCAGTGCTGTCCCCGCAGCGCTCCAAGCGGGTGAAGGAGAACACACCCCCACGTTGCGCCGTGCTACAGAACGGCTCGGCCTCCAACTGCCCGCCCCCGCAGGGCTGTGGGGGTGGAGTGTGGGGGGCTAGCGAAGCAGAACAGGCTTCCAGCACCACCCGCGACCACCAGCACCAGCACCACGTCCCTAGACAGACCATCATCATCCCCGACACGCCCAGCCCTGCAGTCAGCATCATCACCATCAGCAGTGACACAGATGAGGAAGATGACCACAAACAAAACAATAGGTCAGTTCTGCTGAGTTTTAGGAATTAATGTCTGTATTTTTAGCCCGGTTGATACAGGCTAAGAGGTTTGTTTATCAGTTGGGTTACCAGTGCTTATGGTGTTGTCTCGTTGCTGAAAATTGTTATGGATGTTAGAGATTTGCAGGCTTGGATTAGGGCTGCATGGTGCATCATAATTTTACAGTCATTGCAAAATAAATTTCCACAATAAACACATCACAAAGCGCTGCAGTCTCAGAAGACAGGCGCAACAAAGACTTTTCAAAAACATGGCATACATCTGCTTTCACTTAGCAGGGTAGAAATATCTGCTCACCATTGCCAGAAAAACTAAGAGGCCAACTTTATGTCATCTTATTTTCCTGTTATCTCTTATTTTGGATTTCCAAATAGTGCATAACATAATACAGGCATTTTAAATGACATACAGTATATTTGTAATTTTGTTATCAAATGACTGCACAACTATAAAATTGATTTGATCTAGAGTCATAAATGCCAACGGCTCTATCCAGGCAATTGTAATTCCTAGGATGTTAGGGTTTTGTGACCATTGATCAATCAGTTTTATCGCCGCACAGTCATTTGGCACAAGATATATCAGTGATAACACCCAAAAAGTTAGCTTTTTAAAATTGCTAGCAGTGGTGACTATATATTTATACCTTGCAAAAACAAATCAGAAGTATAACTGCACACAATATATTTGCTTTGAAGTCGATATATACAACTACAGAGAGGACATACTATCAGGTAATGATAAATACTACTGGCACAGTTTTGATGTTTGGCTCCATTTATCACTGAGCATTAATATTTAAGTTATTGCGGTGGATTTGGAATTCTCTGTAACTTAACTCACTGGTGCCCTTCTGGTTTCTCCAGCTCATCTTCTAAACAGAGGAAGAATGTCATCAGCTGTGTGACGGTCCACGATTCACCCGACTCCGACTGTTCCAGCAACAACAGCCCTTACACTGTGGAGTCCAGACCCCCCAACAACAACAGCTATGACACAAAGACCACCATACTGGACAACTACAACAATGGCAACCCACGCACCATCATCATCCCCCCTCTCAAAACCCAAACCAGTGAGGTCCCGAATGAGTGTGAGCGCTTGATGCCAGGTAAAAGACACAGCCTCATGCGCTAGTTAGTAAATATTATGCTGTTAGGTATTAACTTAACTTGTATCTCTTCCTGTGCAGATGCAATGAACCATCAGAATTCAGCTTACAAGTTCAAATCCTCCAATGGAGTGGTGTCTGGCAATAATCACGTACCAGGGGGCGTGCCTGGAGGCGGGTCCTACCGACAGCAGCGCTCAGGGCCACACCCCCTCCAGCAGCAGCCTCTCAATCTCAGCCAGGTATGGTGGGACATGAATAGGAAACTTCAGGTCTCCAAACTTTCAGCATTTCAGGATCGAGTTTGATGTATTTGTGACAGTATCCAATGGGGATTTAAAGGGTTTCATGCAGTGAAGAGATCATATTATCCTTCAGTTGAAGTGAATATATGAAAACCACAAAACTTTGCCAGGCTTTCCTTGAACAACAGTTTAAGATATCTTCTTCCACCTTCTCCTTCAGGCCCAGCAGCACATGGTAGCCGAGCGAAATGGAGGTCATCGGCGCCAGCAAGCCTACATCACCCCCACCATCGCCACTCAAGCCCCGTACTCCTTCCATCACAACAGCCCCTCTCACACAGGCAACGTCCACCCGCACCTGGCTGCCACACACCTACCCAGCCAGCCCCACCTCTACACCTACACAGCCCCTGCTGCTCTGGGCTCCACCGGCACTGTGGCCCACCTGGTGGCGTCACAGGGCTCGGCGCGCCACGCAGTCCAGCACGGAAGCTACCCCCCAAGCATCGTCCACCAGGTCCCAGTCAGCATGGGCCACCGTGTGCTGCCCTCACCCACCCTGCACCACAGCCAGTACCAGGCCCAGTTTGCCCACCAGGCCTACATCAGCGCCTCACCCGCCTCCACTGTCTACACTGGATACCCGCTGAGCCCCACCAAGGTCAACCAGTACCCTTACCTCTAGAGAAGACACTGACTGACACTGGAGAGCCTGACCCAGCGCTGCTGCTTCCCCCGACCCACCCGCCCTGAGCCCCATCTACATCCTAGACATCCTCTCCTCGACCTCAGACATTAACAGAGACAGAGGAACATGCAATCCTCATGAAACTGTCACAAATAACTTGAAGATATAACGACAGAGAGAAAAAGAAAAAAAAAAGATTCACAGCCTCTCTAGAAGGGAAAGATGGGGGTTGAATTTCAGAGGGGTACAGTTCAAGGTGTTTTGTTGTCGATTTTTTTTCCCTGAATGGGCCAGTTTTGCTTTTTTTTGTCTTTACTTTGCTTTACTTTATAAGGAAAGTAATGTCTCATTAGTTTTACAGGGGAGTTTGAAACAGGCCTTTTGGAACAGTGGAGGTTTTCTGGTTTGTTTTCTTTTATTTACCCCTCTTAAATTTGGGAAGTGACCGTTGAACAGGGGTTACTGACTGGAAGTTTTGAATCCCAAGAGAATTGGGTGAAGGTGAAATACGGAAACCTGCTGCTCTTCAAAGAAAAAAATATTGATGGCCTTGAACTGTCTTAATATTTCCAAATCATTCATGGTGTGGGGAGAAAAGAGAGGCAACTCCCCCCACTCCACCTTCTTCAGCCGAGGAGGCTTCTGGAAATATAACCAACAGAAGACAACAAACTTTTTAGTGTATTTATAGATATTTTCCTTTATGTTTCACCTTTATGACGATACTTCAGTTTTAGCTAGGTGTCTTAGCTGGGCCCCGTTCTTAGAATGTAGCAGTCTGCACCTGTTTGTTTTAAGAAAAAAACTTTTTTTTTTCCTGATACCAATAGATTTATTTGTTCCTCTTTTTTCAATGTGATTGCACAAAGTGGTTATAATAACATAGGCATGTACAACGTGATTGTCTGTGTGTGCTACTGTCAGCCATGCGTGTGTAGTCCACCTCCTCAAAACCCTCTTCAGTCTTTAGGTTTTGACCATTGTTCCCTCGTAGTGCCTTACAGATATAATGACACAGTTTACTTGGCTTGGATCCTGAAAGCCACGAGAGACTATAGCTATACATAGAGACATTTTTCCCTGGTTTGACATCCTAGTCGGGGCAGTTGTAGCTCTCTTCCAGGTGTAGGCTCAGCCCTTGCTGTTTCTTGTCCTTAATGACAGCATACTATAGTTGATGAAGATTAATGTCAGAGTTGATATCAAGCTGAGCTATTTTATTATGTGTGCATGAGATAACTTGCCTGGGGTACTTACCAAAGTCATAGATAAATTCTTGTTACATTTGCTCTGGATATTAATGTAAATATGAAAATGTACAGTACAGCTGTAGCCGTAAACCTCTTATCACAGTGACACCCAAAATGTGGCTTTAGTTTGGAATATATTTGTTGTTTTTTTTAATTCACACAAGGGAGTTCATGCATCGTGAATACAGAGCAGAGATATTAGCTCAGTTTTCATGTACAGGGAATGAGTTACAGTACAATGTTTGAGACACAGTAGAGGGCGTTTTAAGGTTAAAAGCTAGTCCGAGAGAAGGGCCTGACCGAAAGTGATTGTTGCAATGAGGGTGATTCTGTGAGGCTAGAGATAGCCTGGCTGCAGCAAAGAGACAGAGTATCGAGGGTTGTTTGAGAGAGAGATACTGTGTAGGCACGAGTGAGGGGGGCTGGTTGAGAGCATAGGGTCAGTTTTAGGTAGGGACTGTGGAGGGCAGGGTGAAACTCTCTATCTTAAATGGGACTAAAATGGTAGCAAGTTGGCACTGAGCAGGTTGATAGTAACACTGAGCCCGGTTGGTTGGTAGGAGCCGCAGGGGCACTACCTTACCTGAATGCACACCATGAAATGTGACATGAATCCTTTTGTTATTGTCATTGTTGCTGTTGTCGTTTGTTTTTCCAGCAAAGATAATTGGAAGTTATTTGTTGCGCTTGAGGTTTGGGTAGCATCTCAGAGCTGCAGGAACAGAACAGAAGGGAAATGCCACAGCATACACCTGGAAGGGCATCTTGTGGAAACAAGCTCGATTTGTTGGCCACTGTCCATTTGTCTTCGAACCAGGTACACCACAGACATCGCCACGCCAGCCTAACGGGATACCTGAACACTTAGAGAACCAATAGGGCTGTTGCTTTGTGTGTTTGCTGCTTGATTTAACAGACATCATTTTATTGTAGCCAATGATACAAATAATCTCCTTTGTTCAATTGTCCTCATGAAGTGGGCACATTAGAACTGCTGGTGGTTTAGTGAAAGCCTTCCCCCTCTCCTTCATGGTATGCCATAGTACTTGCATTTGAAGTGATTTTTTTTTTTTTTTTTTTTTTTAACTTAACATTATCTTGAACTTTTGACATGGCTGTAGTACATGTTGTGTTTATTTTTAGAGATTGTTGCAATAATTCTTGTGGATGTTTTATCAGAGTGTGTGTGTGTTTTTATTATATGTCAGGCTCATTTCTATTTTGTAACCTGGGGGTTGATGTACAGTAATATTTAGTATTCCGTGGAGGTGGGTGAAATTGTGTAAAGTGTTGCAACACTGCTGATGATAGTAAGTGTTGAGTTGATGATAATCCAATGGGGCCCTCTTAGATAGATAGATAGTTCAGCTTGAGGATGCCACACCCAGGCTTGAAATCCAACAATCTCTTAAAGACAACTCTTGATGGGTCCCAGAGTGGTCTTTCATCCTGGTACTTGTTTACCCAAAACTCTCCACTCCCCGTCAGCTCCAGCATGCAAGCCTTGGGTCCAGGCAGTTAAAGATGTGATTACATAGTACGTTGCTGGTTACGTCATTCTTCTCTGTTCTGTTGTTGTTGTTTTTTTTATTTTATATTATCGACTTAATTTACTTTTGGTCACCGGGGCCTAAGCACACATGCATAAGGGAGATGATTTTCCATTGAAATCTTTTGGCTCCTCTGTGATGAGGCAGACTACTGAAACATTCCACTGTTTGAGGGAATTTGGCATTACCCATGCTAGACTGCTGTCCTGTCCCCCGTCTTGTTACCACGGGGACAGCGTTGTCACACTCGGACTTTTCGCTCCTCCCACCAAAGAAGTTCAATAGATTGACCATGTACAGCACAGCACAGCACAGTACAAGCAATCCTCCACAGCGTTGCTAGAACAGACAGGCAATAACTTCTGGTTTCATCTTTAAACACTTTACAAGTGCTTTTAAGGACATGTTGCTTTACCGCCCAAGCAAATGCATGTGTGTATAAAATGTACAAGTACACAGGGAGGATTTAACATACTTAAGTCATACAGCACAGTCATTCATTTGTTTAGAGTTGCCACATTGTTTCTGAACATTCAACTATGAGAAGAGCTGCAGTCTGTTTTTCAGCTTTTTCTTTTGTTTCTCTTTTCATTATTCTTCACATTTGGCCCCCAATTTGTTTTACATTAGGGTGCCATGGTATAGAATGACCTGTAAAAATGAATTAATCAAAAATGTACCAACAATACCTTTAAAACCATGGTCACCTGCACTAAATGAATGTAATACGTTACCTGCGACATCTGAAATGGCTTTAGATCTTTCTCAGTGGGTGACCTTTAATTTAATTTCTACACCATTTGTGGCCATGCATGATGCAATAATTATACATCTGATCTCCAGCAAAATCCCATTTGAGAGAAATAATGTAAAAATTACCACTATCCTCATGATTAGGAGGGGTTCTATATTTTCTCAAAGGAAATATCCAATTATGAGAAGCCCTGTGTGCTCAGCATTGTGGAAAATAACTTTATGTGTATGATACCTTTGTCTTTCACTCTGTTTCACATAGCCAATGTTTTGTGTTTTATAAAAAGGGGAATCAGAAATGTGAGCATTAATGTAGATCGAGTGACCTTACAATTACCAAAATGTGCTTAAGTAGAGTGTTAAGATGTTTTGTGTTGTTGAGGTGAGCATAGCCTTCCCAGCTAGCGACTTTATTGTTAGAGTACTGCCTTCCAAATAACCAACAATACCTCCAAAGCTTTAAAGCGTCATTTTAATTAGAGAAAACTATATAAGGCAGCATCTCACTCTCTATGAAGCCTGGCATTCTCCTTACCTGGCATTAAATACACTCAAACTTACAACTCGTGGTGAATACTTCTCCTCCCGGAGCTTTGGAAACACTGAGAAACATTCCTGAGAGCATGGCACACAGTGCTACATTAGTCTTCTTCGGACAAACTCCTCTAAGGTGACTTGAAGCTTAGCCAGAAGTGAACAGATAACCTGCAACATCAACCCACACGCTCATAATGAATCATTTGGAAAAGTCGCAGCTGCTTCCCAAAGTACAAAGGGGTTAGGAAACAGGTATTAGGTGGATTAATCATGTGCTGATGTACTTTCTGTCACCAGAAAATTCATAATCTAGTTACACAAACATTCTTAAAGCCCTTTTGGATGAGAGTGGATGTTTTTGTTTTTTTAACCTTTGTTAAGGAGATCTGCTCCTTTGCTGGCTATTCCTTGGGGGAATTCAGGGTGAGGTGGTCAAGGTTTGATGCCATCACTGATAGAAAGTGTCAGGTGATTACAACATGTGAGTTTACCAAAACGGATTCAAATATGATTGTTTTCCATCTCTTTAAAACCAGGCAAGAATATGGAATGATTTCTACCAGCTGATTTTCCTAATTTGGGGTTGTACGATTGTTTCAGTCTAACTTACATGAAGGAAAATTGTAGCTTCTCCCATCTACTTTGAGAGAGATTTCTAGCCAAAAAATAGTGGTATTTATAGTGTTAATAATGGAATCTGGAGGTGGTAGACCAAAGCTGCATTCAAAGTCAGATTTTCCTGTTTACACTACAAAAATATCTAGCTAGAGGACATGTCAAAGTCATTTGAAAAGTGACACAATCCCTTTTGGTACATCCTCAAAATGACATCTATAAATCAGTGTAGCTCAACTTCTTAAATAGCTACTTGCACAGCAACATTTATGCAAGTAATATATCCATTTATTTACATTTTCTTAAGACCTAAGAGTGCATCAAACCCTGACCCCCCTTTTGTGTCCATTGCTGTATGGTTTCTCAATGGTATAAAATCTCATTCTTTGTCGATAAAGCTAATGTGTGCTGCAGTATTTCCTAGTATACTTCTTGGTTAATTGTCTTTTCTTATTTACTTTTGTTTATTGGGGTGTGATGTCTCATTATTTCAATCTGTTGATGTAGCGTTCTATGTATACCCTGCTCCTTAGCCTAATATTATTAAGTATGTTATGAGAATGGATATTTTACTGGCTTTATAGAATGTTTAAATAAATATAATAATGACAATAAGAAGAAGGATTAATTAAACCTCCTAACAAGTTCAGTACTTGCTACTAAGCGCTTGTGTTACCATTATGATGTTGTGTGCTTCTCTTAATCATTTTCGTTGTAGAAAAATGGAGTGAATTTATATTAGGCTTCGAAAAAACTAATGATAGCATTGTAAATTTACAGGAGGATTTTAACAGACAAACAGCTTCGTCAAATAGAAGAATATAGTTATTTTAATTGTCCTCTTTACTAACTGTAGGGTGAGAAGGGGCTCGCGTTGTGGTGAACTATGTTATAGCTTGTTATTCACTGTTACTTTTGATCATTTTTTCGGTCTCCGAGGTGAATCGAGTTATTAATGAGAATTTGTATGCTCACATATGCATATTGTATATGTGTAGAAATGTAATCACACTTTGTCTTGGATTTACATTAAACTGTTAAGTCACAGCACAAGTCTCCTGTTTTTTACTGTGGTGTATTTGTGTGTGTGTGTGTGTGTGTGTGTGTGTGTGTGTGTGTGTGTGTGTGTGTGTGTGTGTAAGGTGAGGTGCGTGCTTAGGTTTAATAACTCTTGTAATACATCACAGAAGAAATAAAATTATACAACATTAAGAAAACATACACTACTCTATTACTACAAAGTGTCAAACTGATTTGTCCCTCATGAAAAAATATTTAGCAAGCTGTGGCATCTGTGTAGAATCTACCTTACACTTATACTCTCCATGAATGTGGATTTATTTCATCAAGCCATTAGAAGAAGCTATTTCTGTTTGTGACCACCCCTAATCTTAATCTCCCATGGTGGCAGTATTCTGATACCTTGTATAAGTAAATGTAGAAATACCAATACAATGTAAAACTACTCAATTACATATGAAAGTTCTGCATTCAAGGTATTATTTAATAAAAACATACAAGTATTATCAGCAAAATGTATTTAAGCTATCAGAAGTAAAAGAAGAATGGCCTTGTGAGTACTAACAAAAAATAATATTCATATGGCATTAAGTCATGTTTCGAAAAGAGACGATTCCATGATACAATATAAATCCATAGCTGTAATTTTAGTTACACTACCACTAGGTGGAGGTGTGCACCAGAATGTTGATGCACATACGCTGGCACTGACGCGATTAGGTTATGCTGATCATCCCTATGTATTTTCAATCAGGAACCATGGATGTATTATAAGAGCCCTTATAATACATCCATGCCAGAAACCCTTGTTATGCACGGTGTTTACATCATGCACCAGGCCATATCTCGGGCTTTGCAAGCTCTCTGACATTTGAAGCATTTACTCACTGGCTGTCAGAAATAGGCTGCATTTCATCAAAAACCAAATATGCATCATTGTTAACTGATCCAGTTAAGTCGGTGTCACGTATTATGTGCAAACACTTAAAAAGGCCTGTAGATGGTGAGGAAATTATAAATCAGCGGCCACAGGCGTGCAACAACCAGTATATAAAAAAGCCTGTCTTTACAGAAAGAATGATGATTTACGTTAGCAGGAATAGTAGAAATATAAACTCTATTCACCCAATAAAAAGGCTCAAAGAGATATAGCCGTCTATGGTTATACATTATGTGCATCATCGCATGAGACAACGTTGCCGTGGAAGCCGCAGACGCTAGTTGGAGATGACCAACCTAATTTTTAAAACCCCATTTTGACAGAAAAGAGCCGCAGCCAATGAGAGCGGGTCTGGACAAATGATAAACTAATCAGATCTGTCAGGGGGCGGGGCTAACCCGATCCTCAGGACAGGAGAAGGTAACTGTTACCAAAAGAGTGTCAGATGAAAGCCAGCTATCAGCACAATACGTTTACACTGAAACAACTTCAAACGTGGGCAGGTGCTTACTTGAAGGTTTATGACGAGGCCTCAGACTGTATTTTGTTTCATTCAAGGATATTTTCTCGTTACCCGGACAAAGGAATTAATAGAGTTGGAGCTCCGTTTTTTTTTTTTTTTTTTTGGTAAGTCTGAATGCGCAGCTATGAGCTGGCTGACAGGAATGGCTGGGGGAAAGGAGGAAAAAAATCGTGTTATCTGTGCACTCAGAGCTAGCTTTGGGAATATTACCAAAGTATGTTAGCTGACCCGTATTAGCAGCTCGCCTGGTCCCTCAAATGAGGGATGTAACCTGCTTTGTCGAGCCTTATGAAGAGCCACATGACCGTTAAGCTTGTAAGTAACGGGACGGGATGTAGGACAAGAGGCTGTACTGTCTGTTTCATGATTAGACGCTTTCGACTGAAAGCTAGCGATACAGCCGAGGATGAAGTCTGTGTTGGCTTTATGTGTGGTGCTTTTGCCTTATTTACAACGTCACACGTTGAACCGCCTATGTAGAGTTAGCTAAAGTTGTTCAATTTACCTAATGGGCTTATAATTTCTCATTTTATTCTGATTCAACTGTTTAAATGTTGTTATTAATGTTACCTTATAATGACCTGGCTGGCCATGTGCGAGTGAATGTGACAGGACTATCAGCACTTACATACAGTAGCCTATAATATATTGTCCAAATAACGTTACAAAACAAACCTTTATTAGTATCTACATTTAATGTAATTTAATGCTTATTGATATAAGAATACCTCCTAATAAAAATAAAAAAGGTTGGTTTCCTCTGAAAAAAGGGATTGTCAGATATATCAGAGTGATCCTGTTTAGATTCAAATGAGCCTTTATGTTATTACTGGTGGTATTGTCATTATTGTGTGCTTTGTAAATATATGCAATGGTCAAACAAAGGTTTTGAGTTATTTGGACAGAGTGTGTGTTCATGTGTACCTCAGTTTAGTAGTGCCTATTCCCAATTACAGGCTCATTAATGGAGGGTTGCTCAAGTAGTAAACTGTGGTTGCCTTGTTTTGAGTGTCACACTGTTGCTCTTCTGTGTTCAACAGCCATTCTTCACTGCAAGCACATGTCATGCAAGGAGGGGCCTTAAACTAAAGGCAACCAAAAGCGACATCGCCACCCAACTCAAAATACTTTGATAGTCTCTTCGGAATGACTCTTCTCTTCTTAAGTGGATGAAATGCCTTGACCTTACCTCCGCCGTATGATGGAAGGTTTAGTCTCCTCTGTGGGTTTGGTGGTAATGCTCAAGGCTCTTATGCATGCCCATGGCCAGCGTGCAGTGTTTCTGGGGATGACGGTGTTGGTAATCATGATCGCAGCCGACTCACCTGTTGAAGGTAAGAGAACACCTTTCGCTGACTCACACAACATGATCCATGAATTTGTACCTGATCAGTATCTTGCACAACATTCAGATAACTTTGAAGAGCATTGACAAGTAATTGACACCAAGTACAGTTCAAGTCGCACTAGTTTGGTGATAAATTCAATCCAGCAATAACTATGATGATATTTTCAAAGCAGAAAGATACTCATTAATAGCTGTTTTTTAGTACAAGGAGTGATAAATCAATAAATATTAAAAACAGCATCTTTATTATATTTGTCATGCAATCTTATTAAATAGTTACATAAATTGTACTAAATTGGAAGTAAACATGAATGCTACATGAACTTGCTTTGTGCGTGTGCGTGTGTGTGTAGGCGTAATCAAGATCTTAGTCTTGATGGATTAGTTTCTGGTAAAGGTTACCTTTTCTTGTCCTGGTGATTGGGTCAGAGATAGATCAGAAGCCTACAGCCATCTATCCATTCTCTATTCTGCTTGTCTGTGCAGGGTTGTAGCAAATTATCTTACATGAAGCCATTGATTGCCATTTATTAGCTTAAAACTTAACCATGCGTTTATTCTTTAATCTCTATTGACGTAGGGCAGATTCGCTGAGCATGAATGCTCATTTTCAGCCATACTTGACACAGTTACACACAGTCACGTCTAGCAGTACAACCGCAGCCTTATTTGTGGGCCAGTGAGCAGCTGCACTGGAGCATTTGGGATATTATGTGCCTTGCTCAAGGCCAACTCAACCAGCGACCTTCCAGTCATGAGTTTGCCTTCCTAACATTTAAGCCACTGTTGCTAACACTTATACTTTAAGCCTTCTTGATACTAAGAAATAAAGTGATAGATGACATCTATATAATAGTTTTGCCGTCAGTATAGTTACACACAGTATAGCACTGTGTGTAACTTTTATTTTACCTCAACACGGGCTTTGTAATGTCTTGACTTTGATTGTGAACAGAATCAGGGGTGCTGCATGACCTTGGATAGCTGTGATATTCATAATGAGGGCACTCACATGTTTGATTCTGGATTTTCACAAGTGAAGTGAAGTGGCTTTATCCCTACACAGACTGTCGAGTTAAACCAATTTCCAGTAATTAGAGAAAGACAAAAGGTCCAAATCCATCCCCTTGATCTGTGTTTTCAACCGTAGTAGTGACATGATCCCACCAACACCCCTCCCCCTACACATTGCCCAGTGAAAAGAACCCATTCTAAGGGCAGCCATAAACCCATATTTTGTGGTAATAGGATTATGTAGTAAATGCCAGGGTGAAAGCCTGCAGGAAATCAGGAATTAGTAAATCTAAAACATAGAATCATATGATAACACCTCCATTTGTAGCTTTTTTCCCTTTATTGACATGGCCTATCAACCTTCTTCTGTTTATTCTTGATTTGTTTGAGAGGTCCTAGCAAGAGAACTCAAGTCTTATTTCAGATTGAAACATTTGTCAGACCATAGATCTTGTTAAACTACTTGACCTGCATTGGGAATCTTTTAGAATAGCATTAGTTATCATATGACAGGACGTGCTCATCATCTTTACCCACCACTATTCTGTTACATTACATGTTACATTCATGAGCGAGATGACAACTGTATTTCATGCCGCTTCTTCTTCCAGACTCAGAAATAAGGATGCACGATAATATCAGCACATCATCGATATCGGCCGATAAAGGCTTTGAAATGAAAAATCAGCATTGGCCCAAAATGAACATTTTTGCCAATATGATAAGCCGATAAGGTGACGCTTTAATTATGCCTAAACTCTTGATGCTTGACTAAATGCTTGACTCAGTGTCCCTGGTGCGAGGGTGCATGTGCAGCACGACGTCATCATGTCTCTTGTGTTGTGTGGCTTCCAACGATTATGAAAACAAGATAATCGAGATAAAAGGATTATTGTTTATTATTGTCATTTGGTAATGATGCTCTCATTTTGTCTTGTTACAAATCTAGCACACGCCTTTCCTTTACAGCGTTGAGCGTCTCTGTCCAAAGTCTAACCTGCCTTCACCAGACTAACTGACAGCTGAAATTTACTGAACCAAAATAGTTTGCATGTTGGCTCCACGGGAAGAAATCAACAGTGTTTCTACTTATTGATTCATTGGTTTTATGTCCTCGCCCACTGTAGCAAGTGAATCTGCCTGTAGTGAAACCAGGGCTAAACCCCCGTTTCCTCTGCAGACTCCACTTCACTCAGCTGCCCAACAGACCCGCTGCTTCTTCCCACTTTAACCTGAATAACAAAACAGAGAGATGGGGCTAACGTTAGCCAGTTAGCCTCCGCTACCCTCCCAGCTAGGTTTGTTATTCAGGTTAAAGCGGGAAGAAGCAGTGGGTCTGTCGGGCAGCTGAGCAAAGTGGAGCCTGTGGAGAAAGCACTGGGACCATCAAGATGTAATAGTTCATGGAGGTGCTACGGTGTTCGGCTGCACAGATAGGAAATACCTCAGCTGACAGGATGTACAAATCTGTTTGAAAAAACTTTTTCTTCTTCTTCTTTTTGGTTTATAACAGCGGTTGGCAACCAGCGCATTAGACCAGCCCAGGCGCATTACGGCCACCTTCTGCTTCGGACTGTGGACCAAATATTAAATCCTACAAATTAATCGTGTCTATCTAATAAACTCAAAGAAAACTACTGCTGCACCCAATTGGCAGATTCATTAAAGTTTTAATGCTGAGGTCCTGAACTCCAGTCTTCCTAAGTTCTTCCCTCATATATCGTCTTTCTTGGTCATACTTAGTATTATCTATGATTGCATGTGTAATAATCTCCTCAGCCAGATGGAAAAAAATATGTGCATATATCAGCATTGGCAATCGCAAAAATGAGCGTCAAAAAATAATCATGTTAAATAATCGTAATCTCAATATTGACCAAAATAATCATGATTATGATTTTGGCCATAATCGAGCAGCCTTAGATTTACATGTAACCTAAGCTGAGGTAATTTTCTTATTTTGCCTAGTGAATTAGTACACTTTGAAAAGCATTGTATTTTATTTCTGCATCTGCCAGTGGGCCACTACATCAAGAGAAATCATAATAATATGTTAATTCCACAACAGGATAAACTTGATGTTCTCTGCAATTAGGTGCAGAAAAATATGTGCATATAACCTATTGGTATCGAATCGGCAATCAGCCAAAATGAATTGGAAAAATTTGCATATTGAATATTGGAGAAAAATCCAATATCATGAATCCCTACTCAGAAAAGCACACTTTATAGCTTCTAAGTCAAATAGGGCATGGTGACCTATTGTATAATTGCTCTCCCAGACCTGACAGTATATATATATAATAATTTCCTTCGTTTAGCTATACTTCTCTGCTTCTCTTGTTTTTGCTTGCTTTTCTGGTTTTTTGTCCTCTGCTCAATTCCTTTGAAAGAAATAGTTCCACATCTATACCATAGATCTTAAGTGAAAGATTTAACATATTTTAAACTTTTTATGTGATACCATAAAATGCCCTTGCAATTTTTGGCTCAACACTCCCTCTCTCTGTTCCACAATGGCTGGCAAGTTCAACCCAGCCCGGCAGCAGCCAGTAAAGTCCTGGCTAATTACAAGTGCTGTCCGTTGCCATGTGAAATGTGATCTGTGTGGGATGACAATATGGCCATTCATTATTCATTAGAGCTGGGAGCCAGTTGCAGATCAATGGGCAGAACCTATCAAAAGCCAAACACTGGGTACTTTTGCACACACCAGGCCTGGTTACTGGCCCTGCCCGTCGACCGACTGGCCTGTCCCACCATTATTCAGCTCTGGTGGGAGCAGTGGAAGCTTGTCATGGGTGGGTCAATGATAGCAGACACCCACATGTTTTGAAAAGCACTTTTTAATGTTATTCTTCCACTTGATGATCGGTATCCATCATAATATTTTCAGATATCACATTCACACATCAATGTTATAATATAGTCAGCTATTTTCCAGTATTTCCAGTTGTCCACTATTACCTGCATCATACTGGTAGGTTGGGATGTGAAGGCACCATAGTGGGGACCAGTGAATGTACATCTGTTAGTGATTTTGTGTGCCCTTTTTTGTGTTTTACCAAGGCAGTTTTCCACTGCAGTTTCAGTATCCCAGAAGTGGTCCAAACTTAGTCTAAACATTGTTTGTGTGCTTTTATCAAATTTATTATCAAAGTTTCTTGGTTATGATTTACAAAATGCTTTAATTACTCTCATGGATTTTGTAAATGACCATTTTTGGAGTTAATTGTGGTTACACAAAAAGAAATGACCAATGGTAATGTTTTAGGATGCTTGATAAAGATTCTCTCTATAATTACCACTTTTAAATCCTTAAAATGACATTTACTCCTTCTCACTCATTAAAAATCCCAGAATCTATGAATATGCGAGTATTTTCCTATTTCACTGTAAAGTCCATTCTCAGTGTATGTGCGCTGGAGGCTTCGAGTTTCCACATCACACTTGTGTAAGCTGAATATTGGACCAGAATTGGCTTCTAAACTAGTTATGATGTCACTTACAGAGCTTCTGAATGGTGTTATTTGACGTTAGAGAATCGCCAAATGCGAGCTACTCTTGTTAAAATCATTCTCAAGCGATCGACTCAGCGATCTTTCAGACTGCGATCTAACTAGTAACAGTTCTCTTGGCAAAAGTTGTTAGAGCACAAGCCTACAGTGAACATTTATTTATTACAAATAAATTGCCTTGACTGTGCTCACAGTTTGTCATGCTAACAGCCTGTCAGTGTTGGGAGCTTGAAATGCACAATGCAAAGTTCACAATTTGACAGAAGGCAACACTGAGGCCATATTGTGCTGAGACTGAATCACTATGTGCTCTGATGAGCTGCAGCTGATTATTTATATATTTATCAGAGCAGATGGTGCTGTTCAGCCCGGCCTCTTTTGAGCCACTCTTGACTAAATAATTTTGTTTTGGACCTTTTCAACATCCCACAACTTCTCTAAAACCTAGCAATAATATTCTGCCTAACCCTACACAGATATTTCTCTTTTCTGCTCACATATTGACTTTCAAACCTATTACAAAACCATTTCCTTCCAAGAGGGCTTAACCTAACCCAATAAACAGTGTTTGTTCTCCTAGGACCAAAAGCCTGAGAGTGGCTTGTGCTGGGAAGATTGAGGCAGGGTGCCGAGTGACACAGTCCTCTGGGCCTCTCTGGTTACAAGTCTTTGCCTTCCTGTCTTTCGAAGAAAATCAGGACTGCAGAAAGTGAAGAAGGAGTTTACACAAATTTCATGTTTGTGTGCTTGTCCCTCTGCACATGGTAGTGTAGGGCTTTTCTTAAAGAAGGACACAGAGGGATTGCACCATTATACTCCACTCTTTGAAATTCATGGCACCATAGCCTAGCATGAATTCTGGGGAGACCTCTGTAAGCTTGTGTGTTTGGGAAAATAAGCTTTCCCTTGTAGCTACCTATATCTTCAACTCAGATTCCCTCAGTCTTCCTCTGTTACCTCTCTTCCTCTGTCTCAGTTGGGCTCTCATACTACTCCCTTCCTCTCCCCCTTATCCTGCTCCCCTCTTTTTTGCACTCCCCCTTCTCTTATCTTAAAAAAAGTAACCCCCCCCCCCTAAGAAAACAAAACAAGGGTCACATGAATATTTGATGAAGTGCAGGCATGACCTCAGTCAGGTCTCCGTTTTCATGCTCATTTTTTGCCAATTCACACTATTGAATTAGTTTACAGTAGATGTTGGCAAACTCTCCAACCATAAAAACTTCATGTTGTTCTTTTCCCTTATTGACCTATTAGACAATAGTTAACATTTGGATAGTATTCAAACCTGATTTCTATTTATATTCTATTTCACTTAGTTGCAAAATCTGTTCTTCAATCTTTTACTGTTTGATGTAGGGTGAACGCGACAAGCAAATGCACCGGAAAGCAACTTGTGTAGGTTTATAATAAATGCACCACTACAAAGTCAGACTATTTTTTTCTGGTGGGGGGCTGCTTAAGCTCTGGCAGAGAAGCTGATCTAATTGAACTCCACTGATAAAAACAATGGAATCTTTCCCGTTTTAAAAGCTTCCCCGATAAACCAAATGTCAACACAGCCATATCTTGATTGTTCGACTGCACTCAGCATACGCAGCTCCTGCCAACTGAAAAGAGCCAGTCACGCAAAGGGGCTCAGCTGAAAACAGAACCATGTGTGGGGTTGTAGTTAGCTAGCATTAATACCAAAAGACCCTTTCTTCTTTCTCTTCTTTTTTTTTTCAAATTACACAACCATTAAATTACTTTTTTTCCAATAAGGAGTCTGGCAAACATAGGAAATTATATCATTAAAGTGTTCTGTAATTGGTATCTCAGGTTTCTCCACACTCATAGGAATGTAAGTGTGCGTGTTTGTATTACTCTGTGCACATATGTGTGTTTCACAGCTGCGTGGCTGGTACCTAGTGTATGCCTGCTATAGTAACCTTATTCTGATAATAAAAAGTTATAAAGTGCTCAGTATTGAACAATACTGTAGTGTATGTTTCTTTGTTTATGTGTAATTTGTCCCCAGCGTTGTTCTGAAGCACATAGACCTTGCCTTTAGCTTGGAAACACTGTCTCTTCCATTCCGAGAATAAGCGTACTCATGCTTTGAGCAGGCAAATTATATTTGGGCTTTTATGCAGTGACTGGCAAGAAAGCAGATGGAGACAGAAACACATTTGTTGTCCTTTTCATTTTCTGCAAACGCTGCTGCCGACATAATTGTTTTGTCTGTCAACTGCCCAAATATCTCACTGTGTTAAAGGACACTGATTCAGATTCACTTATAGACCTATTCCTGTCTCTACTTATGTGAGCCCAGGGTCAGGTTGGCTAAAGAAGACCAGAAGGATGATTCAATTCCAGACATCAGCAAAGTGCTGTCTGCAGACAGGCATTGTCAGGTTAACTCTGTTCCAGCCTTGGGATCAGTACTCATGAGAAGCAAGCAAAGCCAAAATCACATTTTATCTTACTTGGACAGTAACAGTCAAATGTTTGGAAACGCTTTCTCATTCAAGTGAATGGGAAGGTGTGTCCAAACTTTTGACTCATACTGTACATCTGTTTGTGTTCATTGTAGTAGGCTTTACTGAAGTTTCCTTTATAGTAAAATGATTATGCATAGTTATACATTCATGGTTTTTCTATTCTGTATGAACTATATTCAGAAACATATGAAAAATGTGTCAGTTCTGGGAACTTAATTATAGTATCTTGCATAAAATGTTTATGCATGAACATTCAAATATTGATACTTGTTTCATGTTCATACCACGAGTCCCAAAGCAGTATGTTTGATGTGATGAAGATATAAACAAGAGCTGCACTGCAGTAAATGCAAGAAGCAAATGTAAAACAGGTATTGCTGCTGTTATGTGATACTTTGTGATCTAACTAAACATGACCCAGCTCATTTAATTGTTGTACGAGGCTGTACAATACAGGCCCCTCACTGTGGCTGCCCTTTAAGAAAAGATTGTTTTCATTCTGTTTGGTAGGAAAAAAAAGTCAAATTAAACAAGCAAAATAAAGAAAATATGCTACTGATATGAACACCAGAGTCAAATAGAAAAAAACATGTTTCTTCTGCCATCTTCATTTGCATGTGCCTCAACAGTCAGACACATACATAGATTAATGGAGAGCTGTGATTATGTAATGTATGTAAGATTTTGCCAGTATCCACTCTGGGTAAATGGGTTAGTGCTATTTCAGATATATCTTGCCTCAGTCTCTCTAGCTGTTCCATCACTTTTTATTCCATTGTAGGGATTTTATAAAGGAACATCAAATCAGCCAACAGCAGTAATAATCCCTCTCTTGTCAGAATCCTTTTTACATGATTGCTGGCAGTGATCCAAGCCTGCAACCGGATATATAAACTGAGACAGAACAAACCGACCAAGCCACAAGAAGGGCAACCTTTTTTATGTATCGTCTGCTTAAATACAGACAGATCGACGCCTTAGAATTATAAGGTTCTATTGGTGTTCTGAGTGGTTTTGAGTTATTAAGGTTCACAGTTTTGACATCCTAGTTAGCAAAGCTGATATACAATACAGTTCTCCTACCACATTTTTGAATGGGGTTTTTATGATCAGGTGAATTTCAGATAGAACCTTCTAACTCTGAGAATTCACTTTTTACTTGGTAAGTTTCTGTCAGCTGAGGCTTCACAGACGGCTGTGAGCTTGTTGAAACAAGTAGGCAGATTAGCCTTACTTTGTTTTAATACACAAAATCAATGTATGAACAACTAAAGGGAGTTATGATTTACAGTATTTGGGCACAGACAACAATTTAGCTGCATTTTTAAATTTAGACATTGAAATTTAGACACCCTACATTGGGTTTTTCCTGACAGATCTTAATGGATAATACATTTCATAAAGTTTTACCAACAACAATATTCAAGAGAATTAGAAAAAAAACATTTAAAAATGTTTCTCCAGTCATTTGCTGATATTTTCCTCTTCTTGCTCTGCTTTGTTTTGTTGTCTATTGCTTGAAACTTTCTTGTCTTTTTCTGTTCCCAGATTTATGTCTTGTTTTGACAAACTGGGGTCAGTGTCAGTGTCTGAGCTCTGAATGTAGTCTCTGTCATCACTGTGTCTGCCGCAGGACTCAAGTTATAATGTTAAACAGACACAAAAAGTCTGCTTCTCACTGAGCTCAAACCAGATAAAAATCTGACTTTCAAATCTGTTAGTGTTTGTATCAGTGTCATCCATAATTGTTTAATAAAATAATCAATTTGGAGGTCTCAAAACTTAAGATTTAGCTACATTTCATAATCTTTTCAGCTCCTTTAACCACAGTCACAGAGCAGTGATGTCACATTGTAAAGAGGCGGAACCTGATTGGTCCTCCACGCTACATTCCGAGCAAAAATAAAGCAACACAAAATAATAAAAACTTGTCAAAGAACAGTTCAATGAGAATAACTATTTTTTTGCCAAAAATGTCAGATAGAAACTTCTAATTCTATGGTCATGAAATAGATTTCCTCTGAATCTAATGTTATAGATGGACATTTATGAATAAGGTTACAGCAGGAATATACTTTACACCACTTGATTATCTATCTTGTAGAGAGCTGCAAAGAAACTACACCCACTTAAAGCCTTTATGTACCTCCTAGCCACTGCTGTGCGTCATGTGACTTAATAACTCAGTGTTTATAGCCAGATACATGTATCATAGATGGTCCGAAGTAAGTGTAAAAATTTTTACTTGTTAATTTGGCCAAATGGAAATTTAATTCAGTGCATGTACAAGGCAGCTATTCATCAGACCAGGTCTAAAAGACACATCAAGACCTGGTGAATGGAAATGGTCAGGGTACGAAATTAACCGTTTGGTAAATCTCGGAAGGCTATCCACCACACTGGCGGTAAATATTTTACCAAAATAGTCCTGTAATAAAATATCTTGCATGCTGGCTCAGAGGAAATAACTTGTGTTTGTCCGTACACAATGTCGACCTGCGCACCATGTGAGTTTTTTATGTGTGTAAACAGTGCTGCAAAACTGTAGGAGCACTGGAGACGGTCTGAGGCGAAGGAGCGCCAGCCACAGTATGTCTCAAGCGCTCCTTACAGGATATCAGGTACTCAACATCACAGCTCTCCGCTTAACTGCTACTTGCCACCGGCCTGCTGCTAGCTACCATCACTGTTAATACCTTACAAATGTATATATGACACAAAAAGGTAATTTATTATTTTGGCCGGTAAAAAATATGCAAAGCTGATAGAGACAAACTGATCAGACAAGAACAAAGGCCTCAACATGTTTCTTACCTTTACCATTTGGCCTCCATTTAGAGTAAGATTTAACTTCAGCGTTGTTCAATATTCAAGTAATTACTAGTTTGCAACCGGTTAATTTTACTGCAAGTCACGCAGTTGTTTTTAAGAAATAAACGGCAAACAAGTCGTTTTTTTTTTCCGACGTCGAGGGTCTCTGATCTTCCTCCATCATTGCACACGTTGGACTCAGAGACATGCTCTCGACGAGCTGACGAGCCATGACAAACGGGACCACACACCCTGCCGCCGCGCCACTGGACCTGCTCAACACAAATCAGTGGAAAGAACAGACACACACACATCTGGTCGCTTACTAAGACGATCATCAAGTAAGGCTGACATCTGGGCAGAGTTAGCTATCGAAATTGTGTGTTATTAGATACTGAATGCTTATATTTTGACTGTATGTTTTTTATTTTTATTGGGAATAAATATTAATGCTTGCTATTTTTATTGGGAAACATTTGTGTTCGGTTGATCCAACCCTTCTTAACATTGTAGTGATTTTTTTCCATAAGTTCGACTTGCATGCGTTATCTCTCTTTTCCTTTCCTTACTAACACACCCCACAGGGTGAGTAACATAAAGGTTTTTAGGCTAAACTTAGAGCAGTATTCAAACCCTCCCGTCTAGTTTCGCCATCTTCCCTTGTCTGTCCTTTTTTACCCACACACATGATCTCACCCACTGCACGTGGTTTGGGTCAGCCATGTTGTTTTGTAGTTTTCTTTTATTTTACACACACACACTGTACATAGTCACACCATTAGCGAGGATTCCAAGTTGTATTGATGTTTGTTATAGATGAATAGTATTGGCTGTAAAGTTGCCACTGTTAAGGTAAAATAAACCCTGTTATATTATAACAAGAAGTCACATTGGTGGTTTTTGCCTGAATATTGTCAGAGTTGTTATTGCCACTGAGATGATTCCTGTGAAAATGTTTCACCTACTCCAGAAAGAGAAAAGGTGACAGACTGGGAGAGTGAGATTGTGCAAAGAGAAGACCAGCTGCACTGAGATACTCGAATTTACATGAGCTGAGCACTTGACATTTATGCTCTCGTGATCTAATATTTGAAGGTGTCCCTCTGCAAGGGTCTCAGTGCGTAGTTTCATCCACAGGCCCAACAATAAGTGACCAGCCGAGTGTGACACTCGTGTTTCGGGGGACAGGTGGCAGCGCTACTTAATCTTCAAGGCCTTTGTCAATTTTTGCCTACTGTAATGTCAGCCCCTGTTCAGGCCTGTCTCACTTGCTCTGTGCTTAGCTGCTGTCTGTCACAATGAGCTCTGCATGTCATTACGTACCTACGATTAGCCTTCAAATATTAAGGCCATGCATGCTTAATTATTAAAAATAACCAGCCAGGTCCTTCTGCAGTTATGAATCAGCTTTGGACTGGCAAAGTTTGTTTATTTATTTATTTATTTAAAATATTTTCATCATATATACTGAATACTATTCCTGTTGTGGAACAGAGAGCAGGGGTGGGGGCGTTGTTTTTTGGTTCCACTCTGTATTCTCTTACTACCATTACCATCATCAGCATTCTCACCATTGTCATCATCACTACAATTATCAGTATTATCATCAATCAATCTGCCAATAATAGCGTTTGTCTTAATTAGCTGGATGTTTTGTCATCCATTCATGCATCTTTAATTGTCCTAAATGTGACGATAAATAAATGGGTTTGTCACTGTGGTGAGTGCTGAGATGAGGTGACATTATGGGGTCATGTGCCAAAGTATGACCTGAAATATCAGCATGTTTGACAAACATCCTGTGACGCTTGTCTGTGTAGTCTTTGTTTGTTCTTTTATATATCTGTAACGAGTAAAATGAATTGTTGTTTACGGCCAAATGCAAAAAAATGCAAAGTTGGTCAGCATACTGGATGGTTTAGTGAACAGAGCACCACACATAATTTCACATTGACGACTCTACTTGTCCCATACTGTTGCTTGGACTGATGTGCAGTCGCACAGATTTGGATACAAGCTGATGCAGTTACTTTTTTATACTTAGCTATATAAGACTTGCCAGAGCACAGTTCACTTAATACTGTGGCTTCTCCTGTCTTCGCTTTATTCTTATGATAAGTAATAACTTCCTCACAATACTGAGGATTCAGGCCATCAGTAAACAACCCATATAGAAGAATAGGCAACCAGTTTACCTCCTATTAATGGTTAAGGACATTATTTGGTGTTCTCAGTGTGTGTGTGTGTGTGTGCGCGTGTGCGCATCTGCTCAGTTGTGCACTACCCCTCTGGGTTTCAAACACTTGGCACAGCAGACGAGGAGCTGTGCAGCAGTTTGGAGAATGTGCAGCACAGCTTAGCCTTCAGAGAAGAAAGTCTTGGCTTTTCCTTCCAAGTCCTCTCCATCGGGCTCTGTTATAATAGCATGCTGACTCAATTAAGGTACCAGAGTAGGTTATAATTAAGTTGGGAGTTTTCTCTTGGGCCAAGCCAAAGGCAGTCTATGAAGCAATGCAATTGAAGATGACACTCCAGAAGTATATTCTTTTTTGTTGATGCTTTTTTATAAGTGATCTAGTCTCTGCCCCCAATGTTAAAAATAGTCGTCTTCTTCAGCTGATTCTGTGGCTATTTTCAAGTGTGTATGATTCTCAAGGCCTCTGTTGACTACAAAGAGCAGCAACATTACCAGCAACTGCTGAGTCACTATGTAGAGGCTGTTGGTGGCTTGCCTCTGGCAATGGCAATACTGTAATGACTGCTCTATTCAAGACGTACTTTCAAGTACAAAATCAAGACATGCAGCCCACATTGATCTTATTTAAAAAGAATTATTGTATATTTTCTCCTTGATGTGGTTTGTTTAGGCGTGTAACGCTCAAATGCAGGCATGAACCTTGGTTATGACACATGTTGATCATCTATGACCTCCAAAACCATAAGATAGCATCTGTTTTAATTTAAGCAGCCACCTTAACTTGTCTCCCTTTATTTGTCTTGTATATCTGATATTAGCTCATGTATCACAGTAGTATAGAAGCAACCATGCCAGCAGAACCATGAATCTTCTGAATGTTATTCTTATGAAAAAAATGAACCACATGTAAGCATATAAAAGAGGCAAACTTATACAGCTACATGGAACTGTTAAAAGGTCTGTTACCATGAATTATTTAGGTGTTATTTTGTGTCTTTCTCTTTAGCCCTCCATATAGCCTTTCTCTGACATGTTAGCCTCTGACCATTAAGTGTATTCAAGGCACTTCTCAAGTTATGTCATGCACGATACACTATGGCTCTTGGCACTTAAATTAAGTTGGAAATGCATTGCATATGCCACATTTGCCATTCCTACATTTTGGCTGGTCTAATGTCACCCTTAAGGATTTTAATGTGATGTGTAAGAGGAAGAGTTGCTTCCTGATGAGCTGAAAATTGCATCATCCATCACTCCAAGGTCAGGTATCATAAAAAAGGATGGGAGATGTTCTCTCTAGAGTGCATCTGTAAAAAGCCCAGGCCATCAAGGAGCTTAGCCAGAACAACCACTCATTTATTTTGGGATATATGTTCAGTGCGTGCATGCTAGCATATTCCCATAGGTCAAAACTGGAAGTGAGGAAAACATAATTTTCAGCTTTTCTTAAGTGCAGCCTAGCGTGGTCTTTTTTATCATGGAAGTGTATTAGCCTGTGAGTGTTTCCTTACTCCTTCCTGGTTTTGACATTTTCTTTAGATTAATGGTTCCATTTTGTAGCCACTTAAGCAAATGGGACATCAGCTATACTAGTGATCAGGCTAACATCATTTTGTTCATGCTCTAGTTAATAGCAAGTTCAATGAGCTGGCCGAATAACTAGTATTTCCTGGTCAACTATGCTCACTGTTTTATAGATCTCAAATCCCACTTGTTTTCTATCGTTGCAGTTTCTGAATCGGCTGTCAATGAAGTATTGATGTTATCTAAATATAGACCAAGGTTTCATTTAACATCCTAAATCCACTACAGCTTTCTCATACAGAATCAATGAAGTATCGTACTCTACTACTATACGGTCTATTTATCCTTCTGTGACCTTCAGTCCAGAGGTGAACAGTTTTACAATGACTCATGGTCAGTGCTCATTTTGGCCATTTAGGGCCGAGTTAGCCCAACACAGCCCATTCAAACTAAAGCTATTCACTGATGTAATGCCATTGTTTTTTGTGTACATTGTACAACTCATCCTGCCTTTCTGTTGAACAATTTGGCTACACTATTTTTACAAAAGGAGTGAGGGGACATCATCTGGTTTGTTAATGCTTGATGCTTGCCAAAGTTGAGTACAATTTGAAGTTTCAGAAGTAATGAAATTACAGTTAATTAAGTCTTAAGGCTGATATCAGGATATCATGTGTATAAAAGCAACCAGCTCTTTATAACTATTTACATCCAGAGCATGTAGATTAAACTAATATTTAAACTTGCTTTCATTAATAATCAAGTCATGGTCCCTATATTGGTGAGTAAAATAAATCAGGTTGGGTGCGTGAATGACAACAGTTATTAGAAGGAGCCCAATTTGAATCACAGTCTAGCCCTCATCCTTGTAATTTACTTTGTTTGAAGTCAGTCATGAATCTGTCTTTATTCAGTGCTAAACTGAATCATTCTCTTTGTTCCTCTGCAGATGGGTCTCTGTTGCGCTCCACACACCACTCTAAGGGATTTCTTCAAGATGTTCCAATTTCAACAGGGTCGTCACCATCAGCCTTACCAGCCTCACATACTACTGCCTTTGGGAGCTCAGACTCACCTGGTGCCCTGCCATCCATTCCTGAACCCGACCATGAAGCTAGGACTGCTGACAGCATGCGTTTTCAGTGGGGACATGTTGCTCCTGAAAACTCTAAATCCTTCACGCCAAGTTACCTCCTTGCGGAAAAACCACAGCCTCTTTCCACTCCATCATTAAGTCCCTCTGAACATGTATTGGGGTCTAGTCCACAATTTGAGGCACCAGCTAAACTCTCATCAGACTGGAAGCTTGCCAGGATGAATTCTGCCAAGCAAGCTTCCTCTCTCTCTCCAGCTCCTACAAGATCTCAGCTGCAGCCTCAGTCAAATATATCTATAACATCCAAAATAAGCTCCTCAGCTTTTACAAGGTCAACAACACCGCAGCTCAGTTTTACTTCTGAGCAAAAAGTTCTAGATGCACCTTTGTCAGCTTTCAGGAAGCAACAGGATGGAGCATCAGAACAAACACAATCAATCATAACCTCACCTCCTAGTCAGCCTCTTGAGACCCCTGAATTGGCTTTCACTGACTCTATGTCAGATGAATCATATATTTTAGATCATGTCTTACTTGACCCCAAGCTTCCTGTAAATGCTCCAGGTAAAATTCAGGATGTAAACCAACTGAACCCCAGCAGTGCTCCCTTGCAGGCGAACCAACCAGCACATGACATAAACATGCTACCCAACCCAGATGAGATTCTGGCTCCTAGCTACTATGTGCCTTTCATCGGCCCCCACCCTACATCACCTGTATCTGAACCCACTGAGGTCTCTCCAGAGGACTTCTACCCTACCAACACCATGGAATTGGACTGGGGGTCTGGGGACTACATGGAGACAATGTCGTTCTTGAATTCAGAGGGAGATGACTACTCTCTGGTCACCAAGGTGCCCTCTGACACATACGATCTGGAGGACTATACAGAAAGCTATGATACATCCTTCCCTTCCAGGGCAGGCATATCACCTTCATCCTTGCATCCTTTTCACATCTCACCATCTTCCAGCCTAATGACAGCATACAGCACCATTCTTCCACTGAAATCCATTTATCCTTCCTCTTTGTCCTCTACAATTCACTATACACTGGAACCTACTCCCACAATTCACAACGATATAACCGAAGCATCAGACATAGATTGGTCAGATACTTTCAGCATTCAACCAACAGACGTCCTCTTACCTGACATGAACAGCTTGGAATATTACACCACTCAGTTGACCAAGGAGAACAGTGGATCAGACAGTGGAGCTGAACAAAGAGGGAATGTTACTGTGGTGTCTATCAGAACTACAGACATCACACCCACCAGCAGCTTCACCAATGATACCAAATCGACTGAGGATGAATCCTCTAGTGATCTGTCAGGGTTTGAGCCTAATGACGAAACACCACCAACCACAGAGGAGAGTCCTCAGCTGGTCAATGTCTCAGAGCCTTTTCTGCATCCTTCCATAGTCACAACACCCTTCTTTGATCCCTCTTCCTCCATCTGGTTTGGTCAAGTGTCCACCAAAGATTGGTCTGCAGCTTCTCTTACTTTTACCCCGGACAGCACCTCATCAACAGCAGCTATTCTACCCGGTGCTACGGCTTTACTGCCAGATGATGTAATGTCTTCCTCTCTGACAGATGTCCACTGGTTTGTTACAGAGTTTTTCCCACAGAGTACCATACACACCACTCCTGTCTTAAGTGCAACAGCAGCCTTCTCCCCAGTTCCCACTGAACATCCTGCCAACACGACTGCTGGTACAACAGACATTTATCCCCAAGACACTACTATTACAACTGAACCAACTCTTAATACCACTTTAGCTTCAACTGAACCCACATCTAATGTCACTTTGCTCCCCCCAATCATGCTGGGTGATCAAGGGGTGACTGAAGATGGAGTTGACATCCCAGCCACAATGACCTTGATCCCACCTAACAGTGAAGCTAACACAATCTCTGCTGTACCCACAACTACAACTGCCACCACTACTTCTCGTCAAGCAACAACTGGAGCTACTGCTACCACAGAAGCATCCACAAGTGTCAGGATCATCTCTACCACCAGTGTTAAGACCCCGACTACAGCAACAACATCAAAACAGTACTTCTGCGACCTTGACAAGCCTGCTTATTTAGTAAAAGTTGGTAAGTCTGACATCTCATTTTTCTGTAACTTGAACTTGAAATATACATATAGTACATGTACAGTTTCATAAAATAAGACTATAACAATTAGCTTATGCTTTCTCCTGAAGGCTTTCCCTCTGGGGCCACTGTTGGATATGCCAAATCTCAAGTCAGAGACATCCTGAAATTGGAATACAACAAATCTGTTGAGCTGCAGGTAAGTACATGAGAGTGTGTGTATGTGTGTGTGTGTTTACATGACATTGGTGCATGTGAACCATAAAGGCTGAGCCACGTCTTCATTTTTTTTTCAAATATGATACTAATAAAAAAAATTTTAAAACCCACAGAATTAGTTGTCAAGATCCACAGAACCTCAGTGACCTTTAAAGAACATTTAACACAAAGCACTTGAATGAATGATTCTAATGAGTGATTTGTCTGTGTCATATTTTCTTGTTTTGTCTGCGAAGGTTGTCGACCCCCCACCAAAGTTTGTGTTTCGGGTGGTGTCTGGTCCAGTCGTGTACACAGCCATATCTGTCATCAATGCACTGCGAAGGTCTGGGCGGCGCTTCCTGTCTGTGTCTCCCAACTGGACAACACCAGACAGTAAATATCAAGTCCACACAGGTAAACAAACTTTTACTGAAGTAAAATATTGAAAGATTTCAAGATAACCGTTTCGTTTTCAAACTTGCATCCAAACTCTCCTTGTCTCTCCTCTTTGCAGTGCTGCAATTTGTTCCTGGCCACATAGATGTGCGATTCTGCAATTTTAGTGAGGGTATTGAGAAAGGTTTGACCAGGGCCTTTGCGGAAGTACGTCGACGCTCAAGGGAGTCCACCAACTTCACGGTGCATGTGAGTGGGACCTGCATAATATTCATCTGTTACAGCTGCTTCCCTCCAGTTTAAGCTATACTGTAGCTTTACTGAGCATATTGTAGTATCTGTCTATCTGAAAAGGGAGAGATGTCTTTATTTTTGTATTTTTGCCCTGCAAAGAAAGTTTAAAAAAAAACATGGGTTGCTATGCTTTTTGTGCAAGCAAGCTGAACAGCTGAACCCACTGCTTGTTTGCTGACTGAGCTGACCCCGAACCGCCTCCTTTCATTTCACCAGTGGATGACTGTGATTGCTGCAGGGTAGGCTGACTCTGATTGGGATATTTCTTTGCAAACAGGAGCTGTTCTGTTTAATCACAAGTGCTGGGGCTTTTGGATTTCAGCCACCATGAAAGCTATTTATTAAAAACACTGTTTGCTATAAGATCAGTTTGGTTTCACATATTTAGATTTATGCTCTATCTATGTATCTGTCCGTCCATTTTCCATCGTTTATTTGGTCTGGATGGCTATAGCAGCCTGGTAAGCACAGTAGCCCAGACGTCCCTCTCCTCACCCACACTCTCCTAGGGGATTTCATTCTGATCAGATGCCCAGAGCACCTCAACTGGCTCCTTTCAACACAGAAAATGGCTATTCTTGTCCAAGCTTCCTCCACAGTCTCATTCTTGCAGTCACAAAGAAGAGGTTATGATCTGAGACGAGGGTTCAGTCACCTTCAGGCTCAGCTCCTTCCTTACCATCACTGTCCAGTACACAACCACCACCAATCCTTCTGTCGACCTCACTCTTCATAATACCCACACTTGTCAACAAGACCCCAAAGATACTTGAGCTCTTTCACTTGGATATTTGAAGTTTATGCTCTAGCTGTTGAGTATTAAAGACGCTTATTGTTTGTTAATACAGAGCTTATTTGGATATGTGGATAGTTGGCTTCGGTAGAGTTTTGCGTAATCCTATTACACTGATGCCTGTATTATAGTCTTTTAGTTGGTATAAATGTTAGGATTAAATCACCCATTTGTGGCAGCAACTAGCAAACTATGCCCTGGGCCACACTGCCCAATTTTGTGTTCTACTTTCGAAGCCAATGATTTTCAGATTGGGGGCTTCGTTTTAACTCTTAAAGAGACAAACAGACTTTCCCAGAAGTTACATCAACAGCAGAATGGAAAATGTTTTGCATATTTTTTGTCATGTAATCGTTTGACCTCTAAATTCTGTCTCTGTCTAATTGTGTTTCAGATCGTAAACATAACCATGGCTCCTAAATATCAGGAGCAACGGCTAGTGAGGCAGCCGGTGGACATCACCTTCACCGTGAGGACTTCCAGGGGTTATCTAATGGGGTCAGAGGTCAGCAATGCTCTGATGAAGCTCACCATGGTGGAATTCAGCTATTACATGGGCTTTCCTGTTCTGCAGATTGCTGAGCGTGAGTCATATAGGGTTGTTTCACTGTATTTCCACTTACCTGCGTTACACAGTGATCCCTAAAATGTGACCTTTGCGTCTGTAGTAGCTGGAAGTGTGCTTTCTGCTTGTGTCACATCCACCAATGGTTGTCTTGAGTTAAAAGTTATTACACTTAAACATCCTTCTCTCCTTCCAACAGCTTTCCATTATCCAGAGTTGAATACCAGCCAGTTTTTTCGGTCCTCCTGGGTTAGAACAGGTATGGTGGTTTCAGTTGTTGGCATGGTTTATTCTGCTGCAACTACTTGAATATGACACCATTTGTGGTTATAATATGTATCTTATTTCTGTTGTCTGTGCACATAGTGCTCCTGGGTGTACTGGACCAGAAAGTGGGTGAGAGGACCTTTCAAGCCAACATAGAGCGCCGTGTGGCCATGTTGCTCGGGGAGGCGATGGGATTAGTCAGACGTGTTAAGAGAGCCACCACCATAGGCAACAGCAGCGTTCAGGTATTGTATCAATATATATATAAAATATTGTACTCAGTGATTGTACTTAGAGCTACATCGCTTTTACAGAAGATAGTACACACACTGCAAAATGTATCAAGCTTCACAAGCATCTTAAATCTACTGTTGCTTTTTGGAAAAAAAGGCAAACTAATCTTGCTAATTTCACTTATTAGAAGTAAAAGTTAAGTGATATTATCTTGAAATGGTTAGGTGCTGTGTTTGTCCTCTTAATTTCAAATATCTGTTTTAAAATTTCTCAAAACTATATTACAAACAAGTCAAGGTTTCACACCTCACAAGCAGATTTTTATTTATTTAATTGTTTTAAAGTGAATAAGATTTTAAAGCTCGATACTTGACTCTCAGTTATTGTAAAGTCAGTGTTTGATCAAGATATGCTTGCAATGCATTTCTTCTGATTAAACTGCAGTATACAATAGAATTACCAGTTGAGTTTCTTGTTTATTACACAATAAAACTTTCTAAACTCTTTAACTGAAGGTTTGTTAATGGATTACTCACTTAATCTTGAAAAAGCTTCCTTCCTTGTACCATTTATGTCATTATTCCCTGATGCAAGCTCTCTCTAACTACCTTGCCTACTGAGTACTGAGGGCTCATTATGTGAGCGTTGCAGTGTTTGTAGCCACTGAAAGCCTTACTGCTTTACTAATCAGGCTCTAGCTTTTGTGGGTTTGCTCCGCACCTGCTCATCTCTAAGGGGACAGGATAGGGCTCTGTCTCCATGGCAACAGCATCCCATTCAGCCCAGGGGCGAGCCACTCAAAAACCACAACCTCATGAGTCCTTGTTCTTTCTCCTCTTTCCTCATTTCTCTGGTCCTGTTACTTGATGGCTCCTGTGACTCACAGAGCTGCAAAGAGCAGATCAATTATTAATTGTTTCTCTCTCTCCGTCTGTATCCTGCAGTTGGCATGATTAAGAGTTTGTCTCTGTGTTTGAGAGGGTAGACTTTATGGGGATGCAGAGATGGGTAGGTAAAAGATTCCAGAAATCAGAGGAACAGAGAATGCAAAACCCTCAGATAAAAGAGACTTGTAATGAGAGATGAGAGATGCATATTTGATCTGACCTCATGAAGTCTGAGTGCATATGGTGGTCTTTAAACAGTTGGGCTGTCAGAGTGATAAATATCATCCTTGGCTGAATAGCAACCTAACTGTTTCTGACCTTTCTGCCTCCTGCATTGTTGTCTGCATAAAACCCACATAGCAATTTAGGAAAACGGAGGAACATACTTGTGGTGAACCTTTAGTGTCTGTGTTTGTGCTATGATTAGATCTCTAAGTTTAAGTTCTGGCATCCTTTTTACCTTTAGAAATGATGTTTTTCACAGTCATGAATATGAATGTCTGTTATACATAGACAGCTTATTATGCCATGCTTGTGTTCCTTCCAGCCGTGATATGATACTGTCATTAAGGAAGCCTAGTTTAGATGTTTTTTAACATTTCAAAGACACTCAACTTCGAGTGTCTGTTGGATATAATGAGAATAAGGTGTCTCAGACTGTACTTCAGAGGAATCCTTTGTCTTGCTGCCTTGCACGCACACACTCGCACAAATACATAGACACATATCTCAAACAGATGTCCCTAGACTGTCATGACAGAATCAGTGTGGTGTCGTCACCCATGAGAATACCTTATGAGTCTGCCTAGACAGATAAAAGAGGAGGTTGAGTCAGGGTCGTGCAATAAAGACACACATTCACGCTGCCATCTTTCCACTCTAATAACCGTGCATGGACTGGATTAAACCCTGGATGAGGGAGCCTGCACAGCCATTTTTCTGTGTTAGCCCAGGCATGACCTGCACTTTACTCTTTCCAGAAGTGCAGACAGCAGACTGTGCTGTGCCTCAGAGCAACCAGAAGGAGACTGCACACACACACAGTCGTATTAGACAACATGGAGAAATATTTAAACAATGAATGATCCAATGGGAATACAGAAAGCAAATTGACATGTCATGAGTATGCTTTTTCTCTATGTGTGTGTCAGTGTATGTAGATGTTTTTGTATATAAAAATAGTTGGCAAAATGAGGCAATGTCTCATATAAAAGGGCTTTCAGCTACACAGATGCAATGTTAAGATGTACAAAACATATAGTTACATACAGTTGAAATGCTTGACATGTTATTTCTGTGTTCCAGGACATTACGTGAATGCAAATGTGCACTGTTATTTACAAAGAGTGATCAGAGGCAGAATCCTTGAACGTGTAGTTTCAGTCTAATCAGAGGCTTTTATAACAGGTTTCAGTGCAACCGACGGCATTTAGAGAGGCCAAATAGTTGGTGTCTGAATTTTAGTTTCTGCAGTCACAAAACCTCAAAAATTATTAATGTTACAGGGCTCCATAGAAAATGAGGTACCACACTCTCCATTAAAAAGTCATCACTGAAATCATGACACTTTGCTCATTAGGACCTTCATCAGACATTCCATTTATAGTGTGGGGGGTGTAGTGTTTCATCTTCCATGAATCCTGTGATCATTTTGGAAGCACTTCTTTTCAAGTTACTTGAGCACTGTCTATTAGCCACAAATGTTGCAGGGGGTAATAATTTACAGGTTGTGACAACAAATGAGAAGAAAGAACGGGAAGCAGAGCAGTTGTCCAATGGTAAAAGTTCATCAGCAGATGTATAAAGACAAAGGCAAGATGATTGCTAAGAACCACAAAAACTGTGGGGATTGCAAGCCCAGGTCCCTGAGCAATAAAAATAAGTCTATTGAGTGTTCTGCAGCCTTTTTCTAACATCTGGACATGTTTATGTTTGGATAAAGACATAAGATGCCATGATGTCTGTTTAAAATGTGGTGGACAGTACAGGCAGCCATCTCTTAGTAGTCATTAGGCCTCATGATTGCTCTTTGTAATTGTATTACAACTGAGGTACATTTCCTTAATTCCCATATCCCAAAATTTATGTCCCCACACATGTAGCTAAACAAAAAAAAGAGTATCCATGTTTAGCATGAACTCAAATATCTCCTATAGCCTTGCTAATTACCACATCCAAACTTCCTGAACTTTTATGGGAAGCAGATTTCTTTTTCTTATCACTTAAGGAAATTGTAGTCATACCCCGATATTTCATTACAATAATTTCAAGACTTGGGTAACAATATTCAGAGATGAATTTAAGTTGCCCTGATGAGAAAGGATGGCCTTCCACCTTATTAGATACTGGATAATTGTTTACATACATTTGCACACCTCTTGGAGACTGAGTTGTTTTAAATCCAACTTTTCATATCTCCACTTTACTGATGTACCACATGATTTTGTTGTTAATGTTTGGACAAATGACTAACTCCTACCTTTCTGATTGTTTCAACCTCCAGGTTGTAAGTATGAGCCGGCTGCTGGGTGCAGACCAGCCCTTGGCGATCGTGTATTTTGTGGAGGGTCCCAGCGGTCAGCGGATGCCTGCAGTCAAAACAGCCAACCTTCTCAACAGCTTGGATGTTCAAAAGGCTGCCATTGTCTTGGGATATCGTGTTCAGGGCATTTTAGCACAGCGTGAGTACCTCTGGCATAACAAATAACTGACATTCAAGGGCACCCTGGTGATTTAGTGAGTGAGGAGATGGTCCTTGACATTGACAAACTAAGTTTAAGCTCCCATGTTTGCAAGCATCCAAGTTGCTAAACTCTTGAGGGCTGGTATGGAGTTGAGTTTTCTCCTGTGCAGATAGATAGTGTTAGTTATGTATTATTGTTGTTACTTTTGTTGTTGTATTTGGTATTTGACTTGAAATATAGTGTGCTGCAAGGACTGTTTTTCTTTTTTTTTTTGATGTAAATTGCACAATTCAAGGTCTAGTTGAACTTAATTAATTTGAGTTAAATTGGAGCTGGAGCAGAGGGACACAAAGAACAAGAAAGGACACAATATTAAGAAAATAATTTATAAACCTCAAAGAGAATATTGCATGTAGTCTCAAAAGGTGAACTTACAGCTTAGTGACATGCCTTGTGTCTCATTGTTCACAAGCTCCTAATAAGAAAAAATTAAACTTCTGGCTTCATGTGTTCCTTTTTATGTTTATAGTAACATTTTGAGCTAATTACCTCTCCTTGTATGCACTGTATCAAAAGCCTGTTTTCCTCAATAAGAATCTAAACAGGGGATGAAGGCCTAATGAGAGCCCCTCAAGGGAGGTCTGTTTCTGTGCTGCCTGTGTTCTCCTACAGTACTTTCCCAGGGGATGAAATGAATGTTAATTAAAACTAATGAAGGTCTGCATTAAGGATTACAGCAGTGAGAAAAGAGGCAGCACTCCAAAGATATATTGCATGTTTAGCTTAGCATCTATAAGGTGTTTGTGAATAGGACTGAAGGGAATAAAAAGGGTGTGCTTTGAATATTGAACCACATACACATACGTTACATTTTTTTTGTTTTTGAAGCCCGACTTTAAACAAAAATTAACATTAAGTCAATTTTGCATCCCTCCCCATCACTCTCTCAATCTCTCCCTCTTTCTCTGCAGCTGTAGAGAAGTTGGCGTCCTCACCCTCCGACACTGAGAACACCAACATGTGGATCGTCATCGGGGTGGTGATTCCCCTCCTGGTGGTCATCATCATCATTTCCATCCTCTACTGGAAACTATGTCGGACAGACAAGCTGGAGTTCCAGCCAGACGCCATGACCTCCATCCAGCAGAGACAGAAGGTAGAGTCTCATCATCAGTGTTGTACAGCGTCTGATTCTACATCGGACTTCACTGCGTGTTTCAAAATAATTCAGAGTCAACAGCTCGTTCTTCAAATGTCATATTTGAAATATGTAAAATGGCAGTAATCGCCACCACAGTTTCCATTGTTTCCGTTGTTCGTTGCGTCATCAGTCACTTCAGTTGGTTTAGAAATATGTTGAGGTTCTTTTGTGGCGTTATATTGACCTTTTTTTCATTGACAAATGTACTTTAACCTTTAAAAAGTGACATTTTTGCTAACTTTTCTCTGTTGGGGAGCTGCTACAAAGTGCAAGTGGGAGGAGAGTTTATGTTTCTGTTTTTATTCAACTTATTTTTGTTGTTGTTTAAAAATGGCCGCACCTAATAGAGATTTACTGTGTATGTATTGTATTTACTGTGTTACATTATGTTTAATTGTGTTAATGAAAATCAGTACTCCGAACATTACTGTGTTCTGCATAGAAAAGATTATGACAACTGATTTGGAACGTTAGAAAGCTGAGTTCAATTTAAAATTCATATGAACTGCTCATTAATTAGGTGTATCTGTCATTGCCATGAATGTGCTCTGGGACGGCACAGATTCTGGACTTCTTCTTCATTTCTTCTTTTAGATTAGATTAGTAAAACTTTAATGATCCCAGTAAGGAATTTATTAATGGGCATGAACTGGGTTAAAACTTCTAGTACATGCCATGAGCCTTAACTGCTCTTACATGTGATTTAAAGCTTTTTTCCTATATTGCCTCTCATACTCATTGGGTTAAAGATCTAACCACCCTGCCCGACAGTCCCCCTTGGTCTCACTGTGTTTTCTGTTTGTGACAACTGAAATGCTTCTCCTTTCTTTTTTCCTTCCACTTGACATAGAAATAATGTAATTCGGCTCTGCTGAGGCTGTTTCCCGTCTTACTATTGTCTCTCTAACTTTAAAGCATGTTCTGTTTTGCCCTGAAATTAATTGGCAGGAGGGAGATTTTTCCTGCTTGTGGAAGCTCAGAAATCACGATGAACAAAATATTTTTAAGCAGTAATGAAATGACTCTAGTCTTTGTTGAAAATACATCAGTTCACTGCGAGACACAGGGTCGAGTTCACCAGAGAAAGAATGTAACATTGAATTACACTGTGTCTAAATTCACCAGGGTACAATACATTTTGATGTACAGTATATTGCCTAGCAGTGTTAATGTATTGTGATACCAATGCCAAAGTAATCCCAAAAATCACAGCATTCTGTCCTGTTTTGTTTTGGTGTGAGGGATGGGCACAACATTTTGATCCGGTTCTAGGTTTATCAGCGTGTGACGCAGTTTAAAAGTGTGGTACATAAGTAACCGGCTGTCTGTATGAGTAACCCCTGCAGTAGTCTTTCTCAGCCACAGTGACTCTTTCGTCATTATCTCAGATGTCAGTGACACAGGAATACCACTTCCATCAAATCCTGAAATAGATTTTTATACGCTGAATTTTAAGCGGGCTGTTTTGGGGATTTATGTGTGTATTTTTCAGGGCTTCGTGTCCTACTGGGTAATATTTCTGTCTGTGTCTGACTTTCCTTCCTCTCCACTTCCATTTGAGTTGAGCTATGAACCCACATTGGTGTAATGCAATGAATCTAATGTGCTGAGGTAACTATGACTTAGCTTACCCTCTCTGCATAACACAATCATCTGTCACTTAACACCACTCCTCTACTCTCAGCCTGCTACCCCATTCAGAGAATCAAGGACCCCTCTTCCCCAGGCACTCTCTCCAATTAAGAGGGATATAGAGTTTAGTGAAGAAGAAGAGGAAGAATATGAGGAGGAAGAAGAGGAGGAAGAGGAGGAGGAGGAGAAGGAGGTTAAAAAGGGGAAGGTACAGAGCAGTGTGGTGGTGGTGTGTAGAAGATATAGATGAGACCTAGTTTGTGTTTGTTTGTTGTTTGTTCATCAGTAGTTATTTAAATATTTCACCATTATGTAAAGAACAGCGGAGTAGATACAGTTAATGAAGTGAAACATTGTTAAAAGTCCAGCTGGGTGTATGAGTTTTAAGATACAGATGCAAAAGCATTGTGCCTCATCACTAGGAAGTATTTATCCTGTCCACCATTGCTTCTGCTCAGACACCAGTAGCTCTTCCTAAGAGCAAAAAGAGTATGAGCAGTGAGGAAGAAGAAGAGGAGGAGGAAGAAGAAGAAGAAGAGGAGGAAGAGGAGGAGGAGGAGGAAGAAGAAGATGATGAAGACGAAGATGAGGACAAGGAGAAAGCTAAAAAGAAAGGCTTTAAACCCGAAGAGCAAAGAGGAAAAGAGAACAAAGCGATGCTAAAGAAAACAGGGCAGATGAAGAAAGAAGAGCAAATGAAAGTGTTGTCTAAAGGGAGGAGAGCCAAGGCGGAGGTATACGGTGTGACTAGTGCTTGTTTCATTAGCGGACAGTAGGATCATGCTATATCCTGTTTTGATGCTTAGACTTAGACAATCCAGCATTATGTATATGATGGTGTGTTTATAGTCTGTAGATCCTGAGGAGCATACAGTGACTCTGTGTTGCGAAGTATTAGTTGTCATTCTGCATGTATCAACTGTTTGTTCTGAGTGAATCCCCAATATGTCTTAAGACCAGGCTAAGTAGTAATTAGTGAGTATAATGTGTGGGATATAGTTCACTAGCTGTGTGTTTGCTTTCATTCAGCCTCGGTGTCAGTTATAACGAAACAGGTCGACTATTTCAGCTGCCGCTTTTTGAATGCTTTCCCTTTCAAAGACCGGCGTTGTTTATATGCCGTTGAGCTCAGCACGCACACACACAAACATACACACACTCTCTTTGGATTAGCTGTTTCATACTGGCAAGCATCACGCCGGATTAGGAGTTTTATACCAACAAGCCTCTTCTAAGCCACACGTTTTGCAATAATAAACTCAGTGTGTGCACGTATAATACAGAGAACATGTCATGTCACTCTTCTCTTCTCTTGTAGACACGTTTCGGTGTCATAAGACCCGGAGTTACGCAAACTGCGAGCACACATACTGAGATCTGACATCCTCTGTTTACTCCTTTGCTGTTGGAAAGTCCTGAGGGCTTTGCACTCACATAGTCTCACTGCTTCCATCCCCCCACCACCTCAAAGAAAAGCAAGCAGCTCAATGTTTCCCCACGTCTCTGTCTGTCTCTCTTTCTCGTTTTCCTTTTATTCATTAATGTCTGTCTGTCTGAGTCTCCCTCCTCTCCTGGACATCCATTCATCAGTCATTTGACCCAATTATGTACTTAAAACTTGTCCATCTATCTAACTGGCTGTCACTTTACTCACTCACAACTCTTGGTCAAAAAAATCAAATAGATTGTCAGTGGTTTAAACTGCAAATTAATGTCGTTATGCAACCATGCCATACTGAAATATGACTCAACTTACAGATGATGAATGCTGTTACTGAGAATTGCCCTCCTGTTGTTAAGTAAATATTATTAGTATTGTTCATTTCTCTTGGCTCCCTCTCTCTTACCTCTTTAACTTCTGTCTTTCATATGTCTCTCCACCTTTCTTTCCATGTCTTATTCCTAAAACTCTCCTCTCTTTGCTTCTCTTCTGTCCCTTTCCTCAGTTGCAGGCTCCCAGTGTGAAAGGCTTTGACTTTGCCAAGCTGCACCTTGGCCAGCAGAGTAAGGATGATGTCATGGTGATCCAGGAGTCTGTCCCGCCAGGCCCTGGCCCTGGGCCCCTGCCCGTGTCCATTAAAGAAGGCCTCAGTCCATCAGAGAACGGGGAGATCCCTACCCCGATATCGAAATCCTCAGCCACCTCCACCAAGGCATCCCGCAGCGGTCGAAGACGAGAAAGGTCGGTGCTGCCGGTAGTACAATGCAGGAGGAGCGAAATAGCATGATAGATTAGTAAAATGAATATGGAGACACAAGAACATTAAATTGCATCAGGTTATGTCTACATACAGTAGGTTATTCTGTCTGAGGCTACACAACATAGAAGAGAGAAAGCAACAGACAAGAAGCTCTGAAATAGCATTTCATCGTAGTGTTTTACTCAGTTATAGTCAGAGGATTATTTTTGTCTTTCCTAATCCACCATCTGGTCAAAACACTCACAGTTTGCTCACAGTTAGAGATTTCTGGGGGAGGGTTAATCCTCTACCTGATACATATCAAGATGTTTAGTAAAGATATTTAACAGAGCTTGTTTTTCACCCTATCACCCGGATTTTCAACCCAGCTCAGTTGGGACAGTCAGTCAACCGGACAAAAAGCTCTTGACAGATCCTCTGATCAATAATTGATGCACTAGACAGTGAGGGCCATTCCTTTACTCTTGCATTCTGTCACAGATTGTCTATATCAATTATATTTAGTTACGATATACAGAGAGATTTATTTTTTATTGTTTGCATAGTTTTACTTCCTTTGTTCAAACTTCTTCGATAAGAATAGACTGAATATTGTTTGATTTTATTTGCCATAGCCCTTACTAAATATTTTGAATCGATGAACTTCATGTACACATACTATATTTATTATTTATCATAGCAGAGATGCTTAGAGGAATTTTCCATTTTCCATTGTAAAAATATTTCAGATATGTGCACCATTACCAACTGCTCCCGGCTCACTGACTGCTCAGGTTAATAGACAATATTTGACACCAAAACATTAGTACAGCAGTTAGTTCTTAATGCTTTTATTAGCTCCTGTTGTTAATACAACTGTCTTAATCAGAGTAGAGCACTGATACTGGTTGTTAAGACAAATTAATTAGGAAAAAAGTAATAGTTTATAATTCTATCAGTGAAAATGCTTCCAGAATTTAGCACTACAAGCTTCAACATCATATTAGTATTTCTTAAAAGACTCCCCCACCCCCCAGCTTTTACCTTTCTGAAGATACCACCATTTTCGATTATGCATGGCATTTCAGCATGGAAGTACATTCTTGGCCTTCCATTATTCATGTACGTGTGTGTTTTCCTGGCAGGATCTCACCATCAGACGGTGATTCCGTGGTGAGTGACCGTTCCAGTGAGCGAGAATCGACTGAGGAGAACCTGAGAGCCCACGCCACGCCCAGCGACAGCAAGCAGAGCCGTAAGCTCCCCATCAATGTTTTAAATGGCAAGTGGCCTTGGCAACACACATCGCTCCTTCAGATACAGAATTGGGGGGAGGGGAAGAAGGAAACTGAGGGGATTGGACAAACTTAAAGAGATGTAAAGAGAGCAACTCAAGCTGGGATGATTCGATTGACAAGATGGCCCAATTAAGGGCAGAAGGGTCTGTGATGTGGCTAAAGGGCAAAGTAGAGAAAGGTTAATGAAAAGAGTCACCATCAACCCAAGCCCTGACATTAGGATTACACAGGGAAACATTAAAAGTAAAAGAAACACCTGGTAGGAACTCCATTTGGTGGCCTAAAGAAGTCCAGAGAGAGGAGGGAAATGAGGGGAAAAGATATGTTAAGTTACTCTATCTGACAGCTTGTTGATAGATTCAAGCCTGTAATGCCACTCAGACACTACGTGCTGGAGCCAGAGCCAGTCAGGCACACAGACTGCAGCCTGACTCACCCACAGAGGAATGGCCTCTGTTTTGTTACTGATAAATCTCCGCCTGAGAAGCATATGCTCTGCCGCACTGTTTATAAGTAAAGCACATTGTATATGAGACAGATTCAGCATTACATAACGTACCGTCGTTCTCTTTCTGCTCCTTCGGTCTGTATCAGTGTTTTTTCTGCTTGTCTGAATTTGAAGTACTAACAACAGCAGCTCCTTCCTTTCTTTTCTCTCTGACTAATGAACTTCACAAGACCAGAAGAGAAGATTTTATCAGCTGTGGGAATGTATCCTCTCTTTGTCTCTCTTCTTTGTGTGTTCTCTTAATTTCTAAAAAAAATTATAATGACTTTAATGATGGCCACATCTCAGTATACTAGTCTTTTTAGTTTTATTGTCAGCTACAGCTACCACTTCTATCTTAGCTGCTCTTATTTGATCTCCAATAAAACTCTTCTTTCCTTTCTATTGCGGTTTGCAGGCAAGAATAGAATTGGTAAGACTTTGTCCTCTCTCTGTCTGTGTCTCTGTAGACCTCATTCTTGACCTCCAGCAGCTGTGTCTGTGTGTTTGTTTCTGCGGTAGCTTGTGCTCTTGCTTGTTCCCACCATCCATCACTGTCTGCTGAGCTGTCAGTCACAGCGTAGAAGCAGTTGACTTCACAAAAGCCATTGTTTGTAATGAAGTAGAAACCAGAGCTCATTTCATGTTACTGCTGGAAACATTTACTCCAGACTTTTGTTATAAGTTGTTATTTAAATGTAGTCATGGCAGTTAAATAAAAAGATAAATGTTTCATAGTGATCCTCACTCAGTAGTTGTCTCTGAAAGCACCCGTGGTTTAACTCCACATCACCATTTAGACTTGTATTGACTACACTGTGCTGACTGCATTATGATCTGTTTTTTCTATTTTCTTGCTTTCTTTCTCAGGTCCTCCGCCTATGAACGGCACGACCGAGCAGCTGTCCTCAGCCTCCATCTTTGAACATGTCGATCGGATGTCTCGTGCCACAGACGCAAGCAGGAGACTCCCCAGCAAAGTCCAGCTTATCGCCATGCAGCCCATGCCTGTCCCACCACTGCACAGCCCCACCATCAATGGCAAACTGACCGACACCAACCAAATCAACAAAGAGGTTCGCTCTTCTGAGTCTGATCGCTTGAGCAAATCAATCAGTCCAAAGACCAACTCCTCCATATTTTTATTTTGTGTTTTCTCCTCAGATCCAGGTAGCACTAAGACACAAATCAGAGATCGAGCACCATCGTAACAAGATACGTCTGCGCGCCAAGAGAAAGGGCCATTACGACTTCCCCGCGATGGATGACGTGAGCAGTGGCATCGGAGACCCCAAAGACCAGGATCGCATCTATCACAAAGCACAGATACAGATTGATAAGATCCTGGACCCGAATGCACAGATACCCTCCATCTTCATGGAGCCAAAGAAAAGGTTAGGCCTCATACTGTGAGTCAATGCACTTCTTTGGTTTTGTGGTGCAAAAGCTGACCTGGCTTGATCTGATATATGGCTGTGCTTTTCTAGCCTTGCTTTAAGAAAATTTTAAAAAAGAGTTAACATAGAGGACATGTCTACATTTACTTCTCAGTGGTCGAGGGAGGCGCTCTCCCAAACAAAGGATGAAGGAACAGCTGAATGGAGGCATGATGGATGCAGACAAAGACCACCTCATCACTGAGGACACTGATGCAGCTTACAGAAAGTGCCCTGGGGTCAACAATGTGGCCTATGTGGTAAGTAGTGCAGGAGTGACATGGTATTTGAATATGAAAAATCCCCAAAGAGCAAATTGGATTCAGATGCTTAACAACAATGGTTCCATGGTCCTATAGAGTACCATTAAAGGATCATAGCACTACAGTTCATACAGTACAAGTAAACTATGTCCATGTCCTATTATTTTACAGCTTATTTTTCTGAATAATCTCAAGTATAAGTCATGGAAAGAAACATTTGATTCGTTCTGGGTAATACCTCAACTGATGTTTTTTTCCAATCCAACCTGTCATTGTGTTTACTCCAGTCGGACCCTGACCAAGGCCCAGGATCCCCTCACAGGAGCCCCTCCCCCACCGATGACGTCTTCCTGGGTCCTGCTTCCTCTCCTCCAGGTCATGCCCCTCCCCCACCCCCCTACATGCCCCCACAGCCCTCCATTGAGGAGGCGCGGCAGCAGATGCACTCCCTGCTCGACGATGCCTTCGCCCTCGTGTCGCCCACCTCTCAGGGCAGCACAGCGGGAATCACTCTCCCCGGGGTCAACACCAACCCCCCTAGCTCCAGCCCCCCAGGCCGTGGGCCCAGATCTTGGGGTCCCTCCTATCCAGGCCTTGGTCCTTTCCCTGGTGTAAGTAGCCAACTCTCAGCCCCTGAAGCTGAGCACAGTTGTATTTTTGGCAACAAATAGTTCTCTGTGGCATCTAAGCTTCTTTTAAGCTGTGTCCAGTCAGGTGTCTCCTCCTTTCACTAATCTGGGGACAGACATAAAGAAAAAGAACCTCAGACTCCCTGTTTAAATTTTTGATGACCAGAAATGTAAACAGACATGTGAAATCCTCTGTATTCACCATCCCTTCCCTTTCATGAGGTTTTTTCACCTCGTTCCCAGCATGAAGCGTATAGCTTCAAGTTTAATTGTGTCCTCTTAGCAAACTAATCAGTTAAGTATTCCTCCATCTGTCACCCCCATGTAGCTGCGACCTTGCAACCCCCGTCAGCTATCTACAACTCCTAAGACTCTGCCGTAATATACCCTGCATATGCTTGATCTGCATTAGTCAGCGTAGACTGCTTTCAAAGAAGATACAGTCATGTAACTGCTCTGAAGGCTGCTGGAATAATAAGCTCAGTGTATGCAGTCATTTTTTTTTGTACATATGTTTATACTTTTTCTTGATGGGAGGTCTGTTTAAAGCAGCACCTTACAAAGACATTCACTTTGTTACACAGAGGCCTTACGCTGTGTGTTGTATATTTAATAATGCTGAAAGCTGAGCTAAAATTAAATAAAGCTTTCAGTGCCCATGTGTATTATATAAGAGGAAAATTAGGAGTTGTTTAGAGACAGCAGAGCATCACATTAGCAGTACAGGCACACAGTAGAGTTATTTACCCTTCATCACTGAAATTACAACAGCAGTGAAGTCTAGACAGTCAGCACTATGACTGTTGAAAAAACAGCAAAAGTAAAAGCATAGTATTTTATAAATTCATTGGGGCAAACACAAAACCTATCCCTATCTTGACGACAGGAATTTGAATAATAGTTTCAGAGTTATTATTTGAGTTTAATCTGTACACTTATTCACTATGGTAATTGAACTTCTCACTTAAATTCTTAAAAGCCATATTTAAATGCATTTTACAGCTATGGAGACATATTCATCACTACCCTGTTGTAAAATGTTCAACACCAGTGTTCACCTCAGGTGACAAATATAGAGAGAGATTTAACAGTGAGCAGCGGAGCCATAAAAAGCCATTTGCTGGTTCTGCTATTGCAGGTTCAGTGCTTTAATGTGTCGTGAAAGGTCAGCTGTAAAAAAGCAGGATATCCAACAACTTGGTAAAAACAACACGGTTTACTAGATAAAGTTAAGCCTCCTGCTCGATTGTGCTGTAAACAGGAACAGACGCGCTGCTGCTTTGCTCTCATATGAATTATCAGCATTCAGTTGGAGGTCTCTTTACATTAATTGCAGTATTTGTATCTGTTATATGTTGATACAGTATGAAAGCTGTGCCATAGCATATTTATAGTTTGATTATAACTGAGAACCACAAATGCAAACATTATCTCCTGTAGTTAAGTTGCCTGTCATCACTGTTTTACTCTGTGTGTCCTCCAGAGATTCACTGAGCTGAGCATGTCCCCTCCTGCAGTCCAAGGCCTGATACCAAGGTTAGTAGAGCAATCGATGAAAATTGAATATTTGTGTAGAGATCAATAAATAATATGCTTATTTCATGTTGACTTCTGCCTACACTATTGATCAGTACAGCCTGATTTCCACCACTTCACTAGGAGGAATGTATTCCTTTAGGTGCATCCACCGAGTTGGACCTTATGAATAATTAAAGAAGAGTCATCTTTATTTTATTGGTTTAATGGATCAGATGCAGGCAGTGGTCTCTTAACTGGCTCCAAAGAGACCAAGGAGCCCATACACACGCATACATTCATGTCATAACACACTTACACACACTGTGCAGGCGCAGCGCCAAAAATGTAAGCAGCTTTTTTTCATGTCGTCCGTTCATTTTCTAGAGAGCAGAGCAGCCAAATGAAACCTGGGTGATGTATTTGTGGTCAAACCGCTTATCACCACCGGAAATGTGAGCACAGTGGAATTGAAATATCATCAGCAGCCGTCAACTGCTTTGTTGTGTGTACTTTGTGGTTGTAAATTATGAAACATTAGGATTTATGAAGTGCATGCAACTGATTTTAAGTTACCATTATGTGTTGTTAGTAGCTGGACAAGAATGTTTTACATATTTGAGGCCTGTGTTGACATGATAGTGTGGAGACTGGAAATGAGAAGAATTCCAGTTCACTCGCCAAAACCCCCGTTATTTTTTCATTAAACCACAGCTAATTCAAAGGGAAAACTGAATTTCTCCTCATGTGTTTTAGGCAAGGCCTTGGCTCAAGCTACCTGCCACCAGGAGAAACAGCAGGACACGCTGAGCAGCTCCAGCCAGACAGCCTGTTCTCCAGCAGGGGCCTCTACGCTGATGAGCTGCCCTCGTCTGCGAGACCGCGACCAGTAGGGGGCACTACAGGTACACGCACACATGCACACAGACGATTGTAAATGTGTAAATTCAGACTGTTGCGCTGCCCCTCGTCATGATTAACTTCCATTCATACATTTGTTTATTGTCTTAATACAGAGTGACTGTCCGCGGACACACAATTTATTTTAAATCACTTCTGGCGTGATGCTGCTGCCATCATGTAACTCACTCTAATAGAATTGGATTCTGGCATTTACCATATAGAGTACAGTACAGCAGACAGACAGAAAGCTTTTCAGACTACAGTGATTGTATCAAAGTATATTAGAGGAGCTGCTGAGGATTGAGTGCCAGGCACTGTAGGTCTGATATGCTGTGTGTGTGTGTGTGTGTGTGTGTGTGTAGGTGCCCAGTTCCATCATCTTACACAGGTGGGCTTGTCCAGCCGGATGAATGGTTACCCAGCGGGGGTCAGGGCTCCCCTGGGCCAGAACGGAGGCATTGGCTGGAACAACTACCATGATGACAATTTCTCCCGGGCAGAGCCTGAAAAAGATACAGTGAGTGAAGCTCCTAAATCACAGATTTAATTTATTGTTTTAAATCTGTTATTACCTGAAATAAATTGACTTGTAAAATGTATATTTAATTCGACCAAGGAGATTTTTTTGTTGATGATAATCTACATTTTTGTTCTCATGAAAATACCAAAACCAACAGTGAATTGATCCTAATAACATACTGTATGTTTAGTTATATAATAGTGCCATGCAGTTCTTAAAATCTCTTCTAGTTTTCTCCCACTTTCTATTTCTGTCACTTGATATTCTTTTCTTGTTTTTCCTCTGTTTTCTCTCCCTCTTTTTCCTTCTGTTTTACCATCCTTCCCGCCTTCAGTTCCTGGACTGTCCTGACTACTCGTCCTCTATCTTCCAGATGCCTAGAAGTGTTATCAGGGAGCCCTCTGCACCCCCTGCCCACCTAGACACTGGGGTGGGTTATCTATCAGCCCCACCGCCTATGGATACGACCCCTCCTACCCATTCCTCCGCCTCCCTGATCAAGGCCATCAGGGAGGAGCTGTTGCGTCTCTCCCAGAAACAGGCAGCTGTGTCCAGCTATCACAGCTGAAGCTCCAGTCTGTAGCTCTTACCAGTCATGCCACTGACCCTGCCTGCCTGCTTCGCCTAATCTGACAATGCTTCCCATGGAAGTCCCTGAGGGTGTACAGCAGAGAGATAGTCCTGCTAAACTGACACAAAGCAGTGACTAATTGAGGTTTCTATCTGAAATGGCCGCCTTTTCGAAGAACTGAATGACAGGATGGTTGACAGAGCCCCTGGACTATTCAGAGAGCACAGAATCAGATCAACTGCAGTATATCGAATCAGAGACAGTGTTACAAGACGAAGAATATGAACAGTATGCTGGACCTAAACGAGATGAACGGACGTGTTTCTGTCCTGTGGATCAGGGAAGGATCATGCCAAGCTGTGGATCCACATTTTGGACTTTGTTTGAGATTTTGCTGCATTTCTTTGGACTCAGTATTCAGTGTCATGGTTTCATTCTCATGCTGCCTTCACTAAAACAGAAATACTCCGCAAGACATATTTACAGTCCAGTTAAAGAAATTGCTCAAACTACCATACATGTCATTTTCCAATGCAGGCCCTTAACCTCCATATCACCATCGGGTGCTACTTCATGTTTTCTGCCATGATGAGCCATGCTATGCCTTGACACTGTGATGTTAGTTCACGTGACCCAATCTACTGTACGAGCCTACAGTAAGGTCATAGTTCACAGCCAGCGAGCCAGTTCAGAGAGTAGGCACAAAGGGGCATAACATAGAGACTATTAACTCTCATTAACACTACCTATTCTTTCCTTACTTACTGCAGTAGCACAGCGTTAGTCGGAGTTGATACTTTTTGACCTTAACTTGTTTTTTTGGTTTTTTTTGTGGACACCTTGCGTTGAAGTCCTGTCTTGTATCTTGTACCTTGTTTTTGTTTTTTTTTATTTATGTTTAGTAGCTAACAGACTGCTAGACAAACAAGAAAAATGGCCTTGATATCACATTAATCGTCAAATACAACTCAAGGCGCAAGTTTCAAAGATGCAGGCACAAATGTGTTAGAAATAATGACTAAAGAATGACAGTATGTACTTGACAATTCTGGCGTACTGTATGTACTCAGCATTTGGTTGTAATTTAATGCACTGTATGCAGACTACTAGGTACAGCTCAGGTCTTTTAAAAAAAAGAGATTCTTAAAGGACAAATCAGTAAAAAAAAAATGACAGTTTGATAGGTCATGCGGATGAAATGTTAATGAGGGAAAGTCATAGAGACCAGTATTGTGTTTTATCATTATCATATTGACTATATACTGAATCACCATCACTGTTTTCATGCAGTATTTCGAGTTTGCTTTGCCTTTTTGTTCGCACAGGAGGGGGAAAAAAAAGTGTACTGTATTTGATATCATTTAAGGTTTACTTCGACCAGTCATGTGTATGTGCTTTTTTCAATTTCTTTGGATTTACCTTGCCTCATGTCATTATGTTCACCTTAAATGTCACTTAGTCATCAAACTGGTCGGAAATCATTCTAGGTTCCTTTTTTTTTTTTTCCTTTCTTATGTGACCCTCCCCCCTGACATGTTGTGATATTTTGGGGCCTGAAGTGATATTTTATTTAAATAAAATAAGGAGAAAATTATGGATTTTAAAAACAGGGCCTGAAAATATGTTAGTGGAGTGTGTACCAGTATTATGTGGTGGATTAAATATCTTCCCCACACAAACAACAACTGAACTGTTCTGGCAGTGAGTCGAAAGGGTGAAATTTTTCCCGCTGCATACCTCCCTTGCCTTGTTTTGTTCACCATGTGAAGTGCCTTTTGGATTCACTTGAACAGATTAAGCAGTAAGACAGGAATTCATAATTCATAATCATTCTCAGCTGTTGGCTGTTGATCTGTTGGTGCTTTTGAGAGCTGAAATGAAATAACATCCAGGTAACGGTGATCAAACATTGTCATTGTACGGAGTTTCCTCTGCTCTTCGGGGAGGTGTTTTCATGTGTGGTTGTCCACTTCATCTCTATGTTCCTGTTTTATGTTACCAATCTCACACTGTATGCCTCCATCTGCTGGTTCTGTACTGTAACAACAGCCCGTTCACTTTTTGTTCATCCTCAGTTGCTTTCTTATATTTTATTTTTTTCCCGTTGTGTTTCAGCTATTTCTGTGTCTTGTATTTTGTGAAAATGATCTGTTGGCTGGCCCAACCGTTACGTTTGAGTCACGTTGCATGTTTAAGTGTCGCATTTCTTTTGTTTGTGTTTGCGCATGCTGTTCCACAATTCTTGAAATACAAATGAAACTGTCACTTGTTGTGTCTTCACATATTAAGTTCATAAGCATGGATTAGATTTGATGTGTTGACACCGTTTTATAAAAGTTTGCTTAATTCTCTTTTGAGTTCCCACACATTATCACCATCATTATTATTTATTATTTATTATTTATTATTAGCTGCATCCTAGATGTGAGACTATATCTATTTATCATTTCCAGTATTGATTGAAAAGCTAAAACACTCTCAAATTACATAATTTCATTTCATTCATCTGATATTAAAGGCATACTTGCAGGTGTTGTACTTACCGCAAACAACCACAAGGTGGCAGCACATCACAAGGAAATCAAACAAGATTTATTCAAAACAAAGACTGCTCCCTCGCTGCAGATGATGTAACCGATTCACAAGGATGTTTCAGGGAGTCTCTGAAGGTTGTTTCATGTGCTCGTCAGTTCTAATGGAGGGATTGTGATAATTTGTTTTATTGATGAGGGGGACGTGTATGGTTATGTAATATCTCTGGGAACAGCGTTTGTGGAGGATGAATGTCTCCATGTTGATCAGTGATGCCACGACTAGACAGTGGGTGTCGTTTTGTCCTCTTCTCATGGGCAAGAGTGGAAAAAAATAAGAAAAGAGGAATACTAAGTAGGCAATATAATATAACAAAAATGAAAACCAGTACGTGTAAAGTAGTAAAAACTGCACTGTTACTGGAAATAAGGGAGTATTTTACCCCAAACTAAAAATTAGATCCTATGTAACTCACTTTGGTGTCTATCAATATGATTGGCTACAAGTGTGTTGTGGGTACTCCCCTGTGTGGTGAAGGAGTCCGTCTTTTGCGCATGTATTGAGTTCTATCTCATCCCATCAGACGCTTCTCCCCCTTAATCCCATCACAGGAACTAAAGCCGCTGAGTGATGCAGCTAAACGCTCAGCAAATCTCCTGGACTCACTCTACAGGAAGTGGACCACACAACTCAGCAAGTATTAGACAGCACACACTCGATACCTACTGTACATGTTTGGGTTTTATTTAGCACTTGAATAACAGTGAAAAACTCTTGTATCAAGTTAAAAAGTTACAAGTGATGAAAACTATTGACAGTTGATCACTTCCTGTTTCTCCTTGCGTCTGATCTTCCGCCTCTTCTAAGCTATTTAACCCTGATCTTCTCCATGACACCATGTCAGACTCCAGCACTCATTTCCAGGCACATAGGATTACACTACAGCTAAAGGCTACATTCTCTGTAGTCTTCACATGTTATAGTCCGTGGTAGTAGCCATAAATATAAGCACGACAAGTGGTCATCTTTAATTTCAGGCTTTATTTCACCCTCATATAAATTCTACTACTTTAATCCACATGTCAGTGATTTATCTTGCTCTGCATTCCAAAGATTTTTTCTCAGATTTGTAGATGCATTTCTTGTTAGCTTTTAGCTCAGCATCTGTAGAACTTAAAAGTGTCCTGTCCTGGCTGGTTACCCCTGGCCCTCCTTGTGGGGTCTAACTGCCCCCCTCCTACACACACACACACACACACACACACACAAAGTAATCCTGTCTGTGTGTTGTCCCGTCCCATGCTCTGAGTCCAGCTCGGCCCAGCATAGCACAACAAGAGCACACCCAGGAGTTAATCTGGATCATGGCGGTAATTACTGCCCAGGGTGTCCAGCCTGTAGGAGAGGGTGAGGAGGGGGTGTGTGCCATGAGGGTATAAGGAGGGAAGCAATTGTCCAGTAAGGGAGGAGTCCAATAGGCAGTTCTGCCCACTGACCTTGGAAAGAACTGCGAGGGAGGGAGGGAGGGAGGAGAGAAACAGAGAGGTGGAGGCAGAGCAGATCCAGCCATTAGCATACTGACAGAGTTCCAGCACTGCAGATCTCACTCTTTCTTCAGCCGCTCTCGCTTTTATTCTGCCGGTGAAAGACAGAGAGACAAGGAGGGCAGGGAGGAGCAGGAGTGTGAGGCAAAACCTTTGACAGACAAGAAAAAGAGGATATCTGCCTTTTCACTGATCCAGGCACAGTATTCAGCCTTGTGAGTAGACTGCTATCAGTTTGCCATTCACTCTGACTGTACATGTGTGTGTGTGTGTGTGTGTTTGTAGCTGTATATGTGTGTGTTCAGTATGGCAGTGGCTGTAATGAGAGTCACATCTCAGGAATTTATGGATGTAATCGGGAGAGTTTCTCAACCAGAGCAGACAGGGTGTTTCTCCACACTGTTTGCGGTTGTTACCAAGGTATATGTTTGTTTTCTCCTGAGGAAGGAGATGCAGTCTGTTCTGAGCATTGGTGTGCTGTATGTACACTGCCTGTGTGTTTGTGTACACTTGGTCACCATAGCACGTGTCGTTCCTCCAAGACCACGGCAGCCGCCTGTCAGAAACAGACATTCCTGTGGTGTGATGACGATGAAGCATTTGAGCGACAGTGTTGCAGCGGTGTTGCTGTGGGAGGATGTGGTCCTCGCCCTCCTTGAGTACCAGCATGGCTTTTCTTTTTTTTTTTTGTTATTATGCAACGCTCTGCATGCTGCGCTGTTACATAGCATCAGAGTTGCTGCTGATGAATCAATGGCAGCAGGGTGTGTTTGGCTATACAGAGACACTGCAGCAGCCAGGCATCTTCTGCCACACTCTGCAGTATCCAGCTTTAGGTCAACCGCCCCCCCCCCCCCCACGAGTCACTGCCGTCACCGCAGGATGTCACTGTTTTCACTTTTCAGAGCCTCACTTGTGTGTATGAATTTGACAGTTGCCCAAATGCCAAGAGAGCAGTTTACCTAAACACAACACATTATCTTCCTTTCCTCCCATCCAGCCACTGCGGCTCCTTTTTTTCTGCCTTAACGCCTCTTCTCTTTCCCATCATCATCATCATCATCATCTCTCCTGCTCCCCCTCCGCCGGCCCTCCCAGCGCAGGTTATCTTTGCTTTGTAATTGGGTCATTTTCTCATTCCTCTGTCCTACGCTGGCGTCAGGAAAACAGCAAGAGGGGGAGGCAGAGTTGTGAGAGGTTTATTTCCGAGCTAATCTGGGTTAGGTAATTGGTTAGATGTGCTGAAACAAAAGGTTTTGAAGAAAAGTTACATTTTGCGCACATGTGTATGCCATGAGCGCATGCATCTGACGTAACAGCGGAGAGGCAGGGACCCCCAGCTTTGTCTGTTTTCATAACACATGAACAAGAAGCTGTGGGAGAGTGGAGGGAAGGTTAGAGGAGGGTAAAGAAAGAATATAGTTTTGGGTTTTTTTGTGCCAGTGGCTGGTTCTGCCCTACTTACTGCTTCATGACACAGGACTATATTTTCTCTGAGGTTAGAAGTACAACCAAAAGTAGCTGCTTTAAATGCACCATTACACCATCAGATCAGGTAACCCTTGCTCACACAAACTCTTGTCACCGGCGGACAGTCGCCTTCCTCAAGGTCACGATGCAGGTTATCTTTGTCTCCCTCCCTCCCGGCCAGGCTCTGCTGTATCAGAAGACACAGCGTGATATTGTGCTGCGCTGTGCTGAGTAGGAGGCAGCGCTCATGTGATGTTCAAGGGGGAGGTGAATAGCTGTCATTCATAAGAGAGTGCCCGTTTGCTCGGCAGCTGCCCTCTGCTCTGACTTCAGACACTGATCCTGCCTGTCAGCTGCTGCGGTGCTTCTTCCACAGCTGAACTGTTGTCCCTTCAGCCGGTGAGGTTGACACATTAAACATGTTTATTGTGCTTGATAAGAGGCGTGGTGGATTCCATTTGATGATGGAAGCATAGGCTCATACAGCATCATGATTCACACTGACTGAGCTAAACTCACATTTAATGCAGGATTACAGTCATTTGCAGTTTTAATTAAGGACTGGTCCTCTTTGAAAGTAGAGTGTTTTGTCTTTCTTTTCATGCTCTCACTTCACAAACTGACAATAACAGGTGATGAGGTATAGAACATGTATTGCATCCTGTATGTAGTTCAGTGGCACGAGGTATTTTGTTCAACTTTATAAAGCTACACGGTATGCACGCAGCTGATCCTCTGACAGCGTTAATCCCTGTTGGCCGACACTGGATCTCTCTGCACTGCTGTCCTGCAAACTACAGCCGCTGGACATTTTCAGGGCAGTCAGCAGCAGCAGAATATAGCAGCCTTGGCAGGACCCGACAGATGGGAGCGGAGGCATGCTCAGAATGTCTTATGAATGTTCATTCTACCTTTAATCTTGCACCTGAACTGCATATTGAGAGCAGTTAGAGGAGGCAGAAAGTGTCTGCGTGTTTGTCAAAGCATAAAGATGGAGTAAATGAGACAATGGAACAGCAAAAAAAATGGGGGTGCGAGTGTTTGTCTAGGTTTTTATGCATCACATTATGTTTTAGTATCTTCTTGTTCCTTGTGTGCTTTTTGAAGAGCTTCAGAATTAGTGTTTTTGGTTGTGAACAGTCCGGACGATAATCAGCAGATAATCCTGTTAAGCTATTATTCCTCTAATGGCTTTGTTTTGGTCAGCAGATGGACACTGCAGGTGGGTATTTTGTCTGGTCTGACTGTTTTTCATTGTTATCATTGTTGACTCCACAACTAACCTGAACAGTGTTTTTATCACATAACTAATTTGCCTTTTAGTCCATGTTCAAAAGCTGTTGCTTTTGTTGCAGATTTCTTTAATTTGGTTACTTGTGGATGTATGTGGGAGGGAGTTTTGCTTTTGGAGCACAAAGTATCATTACTGTGATCCTTGGCCTAATGTGGCCGTGCTAAACATGGTCCTATAAATAATCTCAGAACTGGCATCTTTATCTGATCCCAACCACAGAATTACCCAAAATCCATTTTGGGTAATGTTGCCATGAACATCACTGGGAGTCCACTTTGAAACATGAAACTTTCTCAGCATCTGCCTCCATCTTTTTCATTTCAGACATCTTGCTACCCGTTGTTAACAACATACAAAATGGAGCATTTCATTTTCATCAGAAGTAGATTAGCTCGGGTCTGTGCATGAAGAATCCATCCAGTTTAACAGTTTGTTGCTGGCATCACCTCCATGTTTCTCCTGTGCAGGGAGTTGGAGTCTAGCTAACCTCATCAGCAGACATCAGCGAAACGCAGTGTGCTGTGTTCAGCATACGCTGAAGGAGCGCTGAGTGAAAGAAGGAAAAGACAGGAAATCTGAAATGGTTGAACCGTGTCCATCTTTGGAGTGAGCTTTGTTTTCTGTACCTATCTCCTCCAACTGCAGCCCAGATTCAACACAACTCATTTCACTGCATTCATTTTTTTTTTTTTTTTTTTATCCCAGATTTGTCTGGCTGATAGAAGTGACCCCGGATTTTCTCCTGCTTTGCTGTGTGAAATCACCACTATGTGGGTTTGTTTTTGCATATGAGGCTGTTTTAATAACCAAATCAAAGATGGGAATAGGTCTTTTGGAGTTGCTTTCTGGTATCTGGCAGTCATATGGGGGAAAAAAAAAAACAACACTTTTTCAGCTGTCAGCAACCAGATTTGTGGTCAAGACCACCTCAGTCAAGTGAGTGAATTTAACCCTCCAAAGTCTTCAGCTTGTATATATTTACATAAATAAATATGAAATGATAAATAGTATAAAATGAAGAAGAGAATAGACAGATTTTTCTTTGGCTGTAGTATTACAGAATTCGTCACTCAACATCTGAAATAATATCCATGAACTCATCACTCTAAGTACAGTCCGCCCCCTCTAGTGCAGTCATGACTCTTGTTAAATATTTATCCTCTGAGGGAACTTAAATTAGGTGCTTCACTTTTATCTTTAATCAAGCGTGTCTCTGGAAATTGACACTTGTTAAGGGCATGCTGAAGGAGACAACCAAGATACATGACCTAAGATGAAGGGCAAAAATGAAGAAGCCTAACATAACTGGAGACATGTGGGAACAAGTTGGTGTTAGTATGGACACTATAAAAGAAAGTACAGTTTGGAGAAATTGACCATTTTCTCAGTTTAAAAAGTAACATTATGTTTGATTATGAGCCACAGTTCATGTGCATCGGACTGCACAGGGAACACATGGGCACCATATGATTATGTGATTACACTGTTGACCTCTGTATCAGGTTTCTGTTCAGATACACATGCAAAATCCACAGAAACATTTCTAATATGACACCGATTTAGAACAATAATACACACAAGCAAAAACCATTAACCACAGCCATGACTTTACACAATGCCTCGTGTGAGAACGATTGTGCATGTCAGTAAACAAAGACTGAAAAAACAACATCCTAAGCCATTTAAAGTTTTTTTGTCTTTTCTCTGAGGCTGTGGTGTTTCTAACAGACAAAGACACATCTGTTGTAGTTTAGATCGTAGCCACGACTGTTAGAGAAATGCATCTCTATCGTGTCAGATGTGTTGTCTACTGCCCGCTTGTCCTTTGTTTATACCTCATCACAGTAACCTGTTTCAGATGTGGGTGAGAAAGAGGTCAGAGGACAGTGTCCTGTGAAGATTGCAGCAGGTTTTGGCAGCATAATTGCTTAGTAAACAAAATAAACAGACAAAAACAATCTGTGTCCCTTGTAAATATCTTCAGATGCTTTATGTTGACTCTATAACATACGCTTTGTTATGTCGTGGGATAGCAGGTGGCTAGGACTGTCTTAAAAGTAAGAAAGCTAGTTAAAGAAGCTCTTGGTATAGTCCTTATGTAGTTATAATTATGTACTCTGACAGGACACCTTGACCTGAGCCTAACCTTTGCCCCAATCCCAACCAATCATCTACGGAGATGATTAACCTCAACCCAACCTTACTCTAACCCCTAAACAGTCTCTGTGACACTTTACCATAATCTAACCTAAGACCTTAACCCTATAGCACTACAGGAAACATATGTGGAGACACTACTGGAACAAGAAACAGACTGATCCTCCATTTGGTCCTCTGGTGCCAGAACAAAGTTGGCTAGACCATTCGGCTGCAGCTGGCCAGAATCAGCTCATCAGCTACCTGAGTTACATTAATTGGTATAAAAATAAAGTTTATAAAAATAAAGTGTTTTAAATTGCTGCATTCTGCTTTTCTTGTTTATTTACGACGTACATTTGGTTGGCAATCAGTGCTCACCAGGTGAAGAGGGGTGTTCAACAGACATAGTAGCTAAATTAATCAGGCTAAACTGAATTATTGATATCTCATGTTAAAATGTTAAAGCTGCACTAATTAGTCTTTTTCTAGTAATAATGGAGAAATGTCTGTGTGTAATATTAAAGGTGTTGTGCATACTAGTATTAAACCCACAGAGAATTATCACTCAACTCGGGTTCCAATCAGCTCTACGGAGTATTTTTAGGGTCTTTCAGCTCATTGTTTTGGTTTTATGGTCCACAAATTTACTGCTCTTTCTTGAGTCTCACCCCTTGTTTACAGCTGCAACAGGCAGCTGTTTTGAGCAAAAAGCACTGCTAAATCCACTGTACACTTCCTGCCCAGTACAAAATTGTTGAGAGACAAAGCCAGCAGCTAGCTGGTGAACAGATATTTCCCTGAAGAGTTGCTGGAGACCAAAACAGAGCTAAGGAGGAAAGTGTAAACACAACTCCAAGTGAATGCTAAACAGCCATCTGTTTTAGCATGTTCCCCATAAAGATTTTATAAGATGAGAAGATGTCAGTGTTGTGTCTTATTATCAGATGCTGCCTGTAGTGTATGCTAATGTGTTAGCATACAGCACCACATGTTACTGGAGTTGTGTGTATGTATTCCTATCTGTGTGTTGCCTCATTAAGTACATGTACTTTATGTGAGTACAGGAGTATGCATGTGTGTGCAAGTGTGTGAAGTAGGTCAGCGGGGAGTAAAGATCAGGGGCTAACGGGGCAGAAAGGCAGAAAACAGGATATGGCAGCTCTGAACTTTGAGAAGAGCTGAAGGAGAGCGTTATACGCCTCAACACATACACAGGGCAGGGGGTGTTGGCATGAGGTCAGACACGGGGTCAGATGTTCAAAAATAAATGCAACACACATGGACATATGATTCATGTCCACACACACACATGGAGAGGAGTCCAAACTGGACTTGGGTCTTTACAGCAGCTGTCTTCTCGGTTCTTCTTCCCAATCCCACCAGGATCAACTTTCGGACAGATGTCATGTCAGTCACACAACAACACTGGGTTATGAAACAAATTTTCAGTAGTAATACACTGTACTGTAGTAAAATTAGATTGATAGATATCACTAAGCACTGAGAAAGCCACTGAGCAATAATATCCCAATCATACCAATAATACTACAGTCTGACACATTCATTTGATCATTGACAAAGTTGAATGCCTGCAATGCTGCCTTCAAATGCACTTTGAGTACACATAAAGCTTGACATTTAGTGCATATGCTAGAAATTGTGAGAACACTCTTGCTAGCCAATTGATAACAAAATTAAAGTTTCCTTTGTTTATGTTTAGGAATGACAATTAAGTACAATTCAAGAAGTAACTTACATGGGCTCTGACATTTTAAAGCCATCCGTACATGTCACAACTTGGAAATTCTGAGATATGAGACACATGACCTGACTTAAAGGCACCATTACACAATGAGGAAGCTCAGCATGAGTCATCACATTTCTGTAAAAGTGACCTTTGTGTCAGCACATGCTTCTATCCATACATCAACATCCAAGTACCTTAATCTTTTATGCAATTAAATTAGAAATCATACCCTCCAATTAAAATTGAATTGCTAGAATATCCTAAAGAATAACCTTAAATTTAGAGTAATATCAAAAAAAAGCACTATTTTATTCTATTACCTCCAAACATTTATCTTTATAGTGTCAATCTATCCAAATCAATCAATTAACATTTTCAATATAGGCTCACTTTTGTGTCCTCTTTCTCAGAAGTCCACTTTTCATATCTTGGACAGGCCTTCTTCATCACAACAACACTAAACAACACTCATGTAACCTAGTAACCATCCAAAATGACACAATGGACTGGTGGACTCATGCATAAGCTTGGCAGAAGACAGTACTGCTATGAAAAATGTAGACTGTAGAGATGTTGAGTCCCAATTGAATACTGGATTAAAGAAAGCCTGTCTGACAGGGCGGGGATTCCAGCTGGGCACTCATGCAGGTTCAGCACCCGAGGGACAGACAGAGAGAGCTGAGCGTGAGCAGCCCTCAGCGGGAGAACAGGAGCCATTGTGCGGAGAATAATGTTCATGCCATTTTCATGATCCACATCTCTGTACTTGTACTTCCTTGAACCGGCTGAGCTCCGGCCAACCTGCCACATGGATTGTGGGAATCTTCTCTGAACCAGATGTATTCTGCGTAAAGTCCTATTGAGTGTGGTTGGACACTCTGGGTGTGGTTGGGTTCTGTTTTATTCCTGCCTTTGGAGGATTTTTCCTCAGCTGGGAGAGAACGGGTTCATTTCAGGCTCCAGCACTTACATATGGCTGTCTGTAACACTGCAGCCTTACCTGTTTCTGCTTGTCTGTCTGGGCTACCTTTTTGTCTTCTAGGAGATGAAGGAGACATGGTATCACCCGTTATATAGGAGCAAGACACATGCAGCCGCAGCTCCCATAAAAACAGCCACACAGAGACAAACTACTGACAGCACCACTGTCCGAGAGTGCACGGTTACCACGGTAACCTGTTAAATCACACCACAGAAAGGCTGACTACAGGATTTGGAGTTACCCAACTTGCTGCTCCACACCCTCAACTAGATGAGAAAATTATGGGATGCCTGCAACAGCCGAGATGAGTGTTGTTCTTTTGGGTGACATCCAGTTTGTATACAAGACATGTGCACTGTAATTATGCTTTTGTGCATTGAGTCTAACTGCATGCCAGTGTAGCCTCCGTTTGCCTTCAGTGAAAGGGAAAACTGTTGTCATATTGGTTTATCCAGAGAGTGACACGCGCAGTGAACGTTGAAACGACTCAGTGGAGTCACTCTTCTCACTAGTTAAATTTTTAAGAGGTGATAACAGCAACTTTTCCCTTCCTTTCTTAATGATACAAGGGGGAATAAAGTGAGAGAAAACAAAGACATGAGGTCACAGATCAGAGCTGATGTCAGGACGAGAGCTGCAAGCCAAATATGATTCACACACACACACACACACACACACACACACACACACACACATATCTCCATGGGATTAGAAAAGCTCAGCTGTGAGTTAAACATAATTCTACCCAGAAGGAAAATGTGCTAAATTCATATTTCTGGTAACTTCATAGGACAAATAGATGATGATCCCTTAGTTTCCTCGATTTAGTTGTTCATTGTCACTCATTGTGTTTTCACGTTCATACATTTCAGCAGAGAGGGCATCTTATATGTTGAATAAATGCCGTTAATTTTTGGATGAAAAACATACTTTTTTGTGTTATTTGTCCAACGTCTGGAAAGTATCCTGCTTTCAAACACAGTTATATAATGCAGGATGACCACCGCTCCACCTGGCTAAATCTTTGCAAAGGTGCTGGGGAAGCATCAACGAGTCCAAACTGATGAACAGTGACTGAACAATGTTTAGTGAAACACTCTAAGTGTGTGGAAATCTCCTCCTTCAGTTTAAACACATAGTTATAGGAAAGCAGTTTGACAGGTTGATGTATGAGAATATAACTATCACTGACAGTTGATATCAGTACATATGAATCATCTTCTGGACTATCTTCTTTCATGTGAAGATAATGATCATCATCATCTCATGTTTTTGAGAGTGGAAAGAAAAAAAAGATCTGACAAATTTAATATCTCTTTGGGTTTTATTGGCCTTTTCTCACCAGAAACATGTTCGTTTCAGAGCTTTGCTGAGCCATGTTCATTATTTTTGTATCCTTGAACACTACTGCAACCGAAATGTGCCAGAGGCCCCTCAGATCAAAGTATTATTTCATACCTTTCATGCCTCATGAGGAGCCAAGTCTGCAGAAGCTCATCAAGCCAAGAAGAAAAGCGGACACGACATATACCATACAAGGCCTCTTCAGTGAGGTCATGCCTCAACTCTGGGATTATCAGAATAGCTCGACTCTGACGTGATTTTCTCTTCCCTTCTTTTACTGTAATTGAAGGGCTGCATTCTCTGCCGATCTGTTTTTCATTTCACAATTAGATACATTTGGCTGGAGTGATGTTTGCATTATGCATGTATAACATAGCTGTTTCAGGAAAAATGTATATATGATCCTTGATTCCAAGACAGGCAATTTATGCTGTAATCTTGCCACATGGTTTTCAACCAAGATGTCGTAAATAGCATTTATCTTCATGCTGAACATGCTTGTCTTCTGTCAGGTTTATAATGGAGAAAGAACTGCTGGCATTCAGGCCTTTCAAAGGTCTTGAGAGCTCTATAGAAATTTCACACATATTGTTCTCTGTGACCTATTTTAAATTGAGGGCATTGCTCTTTGCTGACTGAGTAAACTTTTGTAAACTAGGGAGTATTTTGATTTAACAACCAGGCCTTTCATACTTTAGACTCATACCTGATCTACTAAAGTGTTCATCTGTGGATTCCTCTTGCTTGATTTTAGTGGCGTCTTTGGTGATAAATGGTCATGACTGTATTTTTAGCTCTAGGGATGGTAATGTTGGTCTGGCAGTCGGTCCACCACTTTGGTCCAGACTGAAATATCTCGGCAACTATTGAATGGATTACCATGTAATTTTGTGCATCCATGGTGCCTAAAGGATGAAACTAGTGAACCCCTGACTTTTCATCTAGCCCCATCAGCAAGTCAAATCTTCACTTGTCCAGTGAAATATCTCAACACCTAGATGGATTGGAACAAAATTTTGTACAAACCTTCATGGCTCCCAGATGATGTATCTTATTGACTTTGTTGATCCCCTGACATTTCGTGTAGCACCACCATAAGACTGTGGTTTTGAGTGAAATGTCATGACAGCAACTGGATGGATTGTCTTGAAATTTGGTTTAAACTTTTCTGTTCCCCTCAAGATGAATTGTAGTGCCTTAACAAAGCCTCTGAAAGCTGCTAGCATGGCTGTAAACCCACAGAGATCATGTGTCACCACACTGCTGTGAGGTCACTGTATTCTTTTTGCGTTTGAGTCTCTGTAGGTTTTTTTTCAATCTATTCAGCTGTGATAATACTAATTCTTGATCACGTTAACCCCCCATTCTGCTCTCAGAGATAAACTGAATGTTGCTATCATTTAGCCCCAGATAATCCCCTCAGATCTGAACACAGTATCACTTGTAGAGAGGAAGGACATTATGTCTGATTCAAAAAAGGTGTCAGGAGGGCTTAGAGACTGAGGCTTTGTCCGTTTGATCCCCATCTCCAGTTGTGATAGAAGCTACAAAGCGCACGAATCACAAGTGTTGGCAGTGTGATGAATAAATCGCTCCGAACGTCTTGTCAAGGAGTGACAAAGCAGGCCAAACAGCAGAACAAAAGCAGTTTTGTTCCTTCAGAAGATAAGGAATTCAGTTACTCTGTCTTCCTTTGATAACCACCGCTCAATGTCAAGTTTATCCAACACGTGGTTAATGTAGATAATGTCACTCCTCTGATTTCCTGATTTCCATGTTTGTTTTACTCGACTGCGGGTGGTAAAGCGGCAACAGTTGCAGACTCTTTGTGTGTGGAGGCCCTGCATGTGTGGCCATTTGTCAGAGTGCTGGCGAGGTATGGTGGAATTCAGAATTAGCTAAAAAATACAAGGATATGTGTGTGTGTTTGGTTCGAGAGGTGGGGTCAGGACGCAGAGATGAGCTCCCTGTTCTCCCAGTCTTTGTGTCCCAGTCGCTCATTACAAGAGCTCTTTGTGCCAGCCAGAGATCACATGTCACAATATTTGAACAGCTGCAGACGATAGTTGTGTGTTTGCTCTTTTCCACCTGCACGGAGGGCAGAGATCTGGTTTGATAAGTTGGAGTGTGAGAATTCGGAGAGCTGAGTAGTGGGAGAAGTGAGCGTATGAGAGACAGAGAAAAAGGGAGAGAATGACAAAATAGTCTTTGTGTCTGCTTTCTGTTTCTTTATTGTTGTACTATAAAATACACTATTAAAATACACTACAGCACCACTACCACACAAAGGACCAGTACTGTATGATCAAATACAAGATTAATGTGATCACAAATAAACCATCAAAAAGAGTGACATCTGAGAATCCGCCCCAGAGTGTCTAACTGGTGTCTAATTAGAGCGAGATCAATGTGTTGCTATTACTGTAGAAATATTACGTTAGAGACCTTGCTAGTAGATTCATTGACAGCTCCATCCATTCTGTCACTTCTCACTTGCTCCATTAACCTAAACCTGTCAATATTAGAGCTGGGGATGTGTCGTTTGCACTTCTAGCGCCTGCTCTTGCTGCATTCGATGTGGCTTGTTCCCCAGAAAAACTACAAATTCCTTTTTTTTCTCTTTAGTGGTGCACAAAGCCATCAGGGAAAGCATTTACATGTATAAAACTAATTTATGTAGTGCTTTAAAATATAATGTGGTCGTAGAGATAGGATGTTCAGTTGATGTCTACTCTACTCATGGCAGAGAGAAGTTGTGAGTTTTTCTCTCCACATGAAAGCTACTTTAAATCTTAGATAACCAGAGCCTCCGTCCAGCTCCATCTTGCTGACATGTCCTGTTATGTTATTGACTCCAGAGCCTCAGGGCTGGCAGCAGGAGGCTGCTTTGTGGACATGCAGCACAGAGGAATCTAAGAGAAAAGAAATAATCATGACAGGAGCTACTACAGCTACAATCCTAGTGTTTTTCAAGCCTCTGAACATTTTAAAACTGGTGGTTTGTCTTTAATGAAAGACTGTGTAGGAATACATGCTACAAAACAAGTAAACGCCTCCCTCCTGCAGCAATACTGATTTCTGATAGTGGTGGACACCAACTATGCGTGTGCATGTGTGTATCCATGTGGGTTTCACTGCGGTCTCAATGTAAAGACAGGGAAGTGTTTGGTTTCTGTCCTTGGGCTGTGTTTGTGTGCAAACTCACCGTGAACGCTGCAGTACGTGACCATCATGGTCACTTTGTATCAAGTTGAAGGGTCGACTGAAACTATGACCTCAGCCTGTTGTTGAATTACTAAGTCAACGTCTGCCTGTATGAGTTGCAATTAAAATGCAAAGCAGGAGCTGAAGAACAAAAAAAATTGATGCTAAATAAACAGAACAGTCTGGATTTATTTTCACATTGTAAGTCAAGGTCAAGTTGGGGTCGAGCACATTTCAGTGTTGATGCGGGACGAGAAAACATCACTTCAGCTCAGCTTATGTTGTCTTATGTGATAAGCTCAAGTTTTTGATTACAAATGGACAAAATCCTCCTGCAGAACTCGTTGCAGGCCTCTCAGTGTGGGTCTCCGTGCTGTGCTGTGCTGTATATGTGTAGTGATTTGCACTGAGCTTTGAGGTCATTGTGTAAACTGCAGCTGAGCACTGCATTGTCTCTGACTGCAATGAAAAGGCTTTGCTCAGGACTGTGTTTACTGACTACTGATTACAGTTAGCGCCTGCTGGCGGGGAAATAGTTGGGCCAGGCTTGTAATGGTAAGGATACTGCAGCCTCATAGTCACTCCATGAAGAGAGGGGAGGGAGGGAGAGAGTTCATGGAAAAGGAGACAAAAGAGAGAAAAAAAAAGAGAGAGACAGACAGAGAGAGAGAGGGCACCTTGGCAGTGCAGAGCAGAATACAATTAAAATTCTGGTCCGGTCACAAGCACATACTGTTTGGAGTCAGTGTTTTGTATGATAAGGGGGCAACTTAACTTTACTTTCTTTGCCAGGTTTGGCAGGTAACACTGATGACACTTGACACTGTAATGTGCAGAATTCACATTCAGACATGCTGTATTTATTAACCATGAATGGATATTAGCGATTGTTGCAAAAGCAAGTGTAGCCTATGACATAATGTCAAAAATAAATAGAATGAAAAATGCATAGCTTGAAATGGAAATATGCATGCACACACCTATACTGTATACTGTATATAATACAGGGGCTTCATTAGACAGCAGTTCTTTGTCCAGGCTGATGGCCAGTGAGGATTCAGTCTGCAGATATCTGTTTTGTTTTTGTATTTTCACTCAGCTTGACATGTACTTGTTCCTCAAAAATTCACAGTGTTGGAATTTCGTTCAGACAATTTTAACAAATATATATTCCTGCATTATGTGTATATTTTAAACTGGAGAGTAATAAATGCAGCTTGCCCTTTATGTGCCTTAATTGACAGTGTTTTCCATACAGCCGTGTTTTCCCATGTAAGCGACACTCATGAACATAATATAATACAAATTTCCCCCAAACAAAACATGTGAGCTGGAGTGTGATAAGTTAAATGTTACTATTACATAACCAGACTTGTGACATGACTAAAACAAATCCATTATCACATATAATGAGGTTCTGTAATATGGTTATATACAGCTTACATGATTGAGAAGCATCTCTTTTGTACAGCACAGGTCGGCCATAATGAGGTTTGGGTTTTTAAGGCTGTGTAGATAAAACACGGCCCAAGGAACTGAAAAGAACCATCAAGTAAACATTCAGGCCTGGGTAGAGTATAACCTTGTGGTACAACATAATTCAACTTATTAAACCATCTAATGTCATGGATTTAGATGCAATTACCCATTTCCATGCTCTGTTGTGTCTGACATGCTCTCTGCCAGCATATTAACTTCAGTAAGGTAGGCTTGATGGTTGATCCTATTAAACTAAGATTAGGTTATATTAAGATTACTGTCTGTAGAAGGGGAAAAACAGGAATCTGGTATACTTTGCCAGACAGAAGACTGAATAGGACAGTATATGAGCCCAGTGAGCAGAGCTAACACCTTCACTCCTTCACTGCACATATGCGTTAGTGTCCATGTAGGCTTTTGTATACATATTTGGGTGTGTGTATATATAACACAGAACTGAACTTAATATTAGAGGTGGTCTCAGCATAGACAGTCAAACCTTTCAGTGTCTTCTCCCACCAAGCTGTACTGTCCTCCCACTCACTACTATGACATGCTTGGCAATATCTTAGCTAACAGTGCTCTGGATTCTCATATTGGCCTGGACAGGAAGAAAATCTGGTCGCCATGGTAACTGATCTTTTTTTTTTTTTAAAGCCTTGTTTGTGCCAGCCCAAGGGTGAGTGCAGTGAAGCGAAGCAGGCTGCCAGTCAGGGATTGGTTAGTTAGATAGGTGAGTCCTTGAAGGTCCATAGTCATGAAAATTGGCTTAAATTATCATAAGGACAAAGTTACACACACAAAAACACACACAAACACACACATGCACTGCTGCAGGGCATTTTGTGTTGCTAAAGTTGATTTGTATTGATTTATTAAAATAAAAAATGAGAGTATGTTACACACTGAGTGGAATAAGAACTGCTCATTACCATACAGGTCAGAGAGAGTTCTCCAGAAATCCTACTAAGACTACTCGAGGCTGTCCTGCCCTCACTGTTTTCACTGACAGGCAGAGAGACAGAGATTCGATTAGTGAATTAGTGTCTGTACATCCTGTCTGTCTTGCACTATGGAAAGATCCATTCTGCTAATGAGTGCACTGCAGTAACAAAACATGTCTGCAAACTATGGCTTTTAGGAAAAAGTGCCCTGTAGCAAAGATTAATCCCATACCACTATCTGTGAGATTTCTGCCACCAACCCAATGCAATGCAGGAGAACTGAATTTAATTTGACATGCTTACAGTAATGACAAGTTACATTAAAAAAAAAAAAAAAAAAACCAGCAGTGTGTCTGTCCAGAAACAATGTGCTGGTTACTCTGGATAATCCATAGACATACAGAACAGTGCAAAACTTGTAGGCCCTTTAGATATTTAGATTCTTAATGTAATGCCATAATGTAATACCATCAGAGAGGCGTCTGATCGGTTGCAAATTTATTCTGCATCATGACAACGACCCCATACATACAGCCAGAGTCATAAAGAACTATCTTCAACAACAAGAAGAACAAGGAGTCCTGCAACAGATGGTATGACCCCCACAGAGCCCTGATCTCAACATCATCGAGTCAGTCTGGGATCACATGAAAAGACAGAAACAACTGAGACGCCTAAATCCACAGAAGAACTGTAACAACTTCTCCAAGATGCTTTGAACAACTGACCTGCCAAGTACCTTAAAAAAACTGTGCAGGTGTACCGAGGAGAACCGCTGCTGTTTTAAAGGCAAAGTGTGGTAACACTAAGTAATGATTTCATTTAGATTTCTTCTGTTCAATGCACTTTGTATCAAGTTAATTAATAAATAAACATGATGGCATTATTTTTAAAGCATCCTCACTTTACTTTTAGTGCCTAAAACTTTTGCACAGTACTGCAGCTGTCCACAGTTTTCATTGTAACTATTTACCACAGAAGAAATAGTTCCTATTAAAGTGCTTGCAGTGAGGTGTGTGACATATGAGATATAGCTGGTGAATTTCGAAAGGCATAGTTTGACACTTATAGTTAGATGAGAAAAACATTACAACTATCTTGTGTGTATGCTAAATATGAAGCTATAGCCAGCAGTTGGTTAGCTTAGCTTAGCACAAAAACTGGAATCAGGGGGAAACTGCTAGCCTGGCTCTGTCAAAAGGTAACCGAGGGATTATATGCAAGACTGTTTCTTGGTTGGGTGCAGTTACTTTCACCAACCACAGAGATTCCAGGAAGTCACTGAGCATGGCCAAGAAATAGTCCTGCATATAATTCCTTGTAAAACTGCAATGTGTCGTTTTTTTTACACTTCAGCTTATGTACAGGTTAAACGTACAAGATAAAACATGAATCAGGATTTGGTCTACTTTACACCTTCACTGATCAGCATGGGAACCACTCCAATCCAATATAGACATCTCCCTAAACACCCAGAGTCATTACAGACGCAGCCATACTTAGGCCAGGAGCGTCTGTGTTGCGAAGGATTACGAAGGGGTCGAGGACAAAGTGTCACGGTCATGACTTTTGACCCTTTTAACTTCTAGGAAAGATTGGATTTATAGCCTACCATGCTAGCAGTTCACGGACACAGCCGTGTGAGAAATCAGCCCAGTGTGGCCGCACCCTGACCGCTGCTGCTGTTTCAGTCCTCACACAGTCCTGGTCTGAGGTCTTCTAAACACATGCACTTAAATTTAGACTTGCTCAGACTGACCACAGACACAGTGAGACCTCCAGAAATCTGACTTCACTGTCTGCCCTTTCTCTCCCCTGCCTTGGCCTCTTTTGGTTGGTGTGTTTTTGCTCAGTAGCTTTTGTTCATGAACTTTGATTCCTCTGTTTGACCCCCTACCACACACACACACACACACACACACACACACACACACACAAGCACCTCTCTTTCTCTTCATTTCTCCCTCTACCCATCATGCTCAGGGGCAACTGACTGGAGCTGATTTACGTAGTGTTTGCACAGGGTTAGTGCTCACCATTCTGGAGGAAATTAAATGTTCAAGTTACAGCACTGGCAGGATTCATGTTACCTAAAATACTCGTGTGATTCTGGGAAGACCTTTTTCAATATCACTTGTTTGGACTGAGAGGGTTCATATTGTGTTCATCCGTGGGTTTAAACAATTACCTTCTATATAAAAACTGTTCCTTAGTAATTTGTCTTTGCTGTGTTTTAGCAGGCAACTTACTGAGAATTCAGATATCATATTTATAGATCTCGGAGCATTTGTTGGGTTCAGTTTGTGCTACTCTGTGTGTGTACACACTTGTTACAGTGCACGATGGTCACTTTTACTATCCATTTATCTTGATGCCAGTTTCCTACACAAATTTCTGTTATTGGCAGGTGTAGCTGTCTGGTTAGATCAATACTCCAGTTAGGAGATTCTGCAGTTACATGTGAAAAAAACACATTTAATTAGATTTGCATATTATTTGTATGCCCATATCTAATTATCTCATTCTTTAGATAGTGTGGGGTTATTTCATAAATGGAAAAATATATGCATTCATTAAATGAATAGTGGTCCTTTAACCTCATTTAGTTCAATTTATTTTAATTTTGGGCAGTCCATTGTTGTTAAATGGTGTTGTACTGCTCTGATTGTAAGATTGTGATTAAATGATGACTGTTACCCTTATCACAATTTGTCTTTTTCTGACAATTTGACATTTTGATGTTCATTAGTTTTGGCTATGTCTGTATTTTGTCAAGGTGTTTGTGGTCCTCTGATTGGATAATTTACTCAGCATCTACAGTATGTATATGTTAGGAATTGTTGCTTGTTCATATATCTGATGTACAAACACTGTAAATAAATATACCAACAGTAAGAGGGACAGTGTGTGAGAAAGCAGTAATATTATCATTGTTTTTCTCAGCATGCTACAATAAACAACTGTAGAACAACTTATACATTTAAAGTAACCGTCCTATGTAAATTGGCCTCCAGTTTGTCTTCATATGTTTTACTTATCTTTTTTTTTTTTTTAGAAATCTGAGATCCAAGTGAGATAAATCTCATTTTTGTCTGCACAGTATTAAGAATTTTCTTAGACTATGTGGTAATATCTGAAATAAGGCAGATTTTGCTTGATTTTTTAAAAAAAATACTTAAATAATCTTATATTATCTCACTGTTAATGTTTTGTTTTCATGTGCTTGCACCTGGTGAGCCATTTTTTTAGGAGGAATAATGTTTGGAAGAGCCAAGTGTCAGATACTATCACTGGCTGTACTCCTGCTCTCTGTCTCTTCTTATCTGCAGCTCAGTGCTCACTGGCCTGTAACAGGATCCTGATGGCAGGCCATGAACATGATGAGATCACTTATTAGTATCACTGCTCTCATCATCTCCTCAACCTATTCATGATCACAGTAGAATACAAGACATGAGGGAGGTGTAAAAAAACCAATGAAGCCTCAATATTCACTGACATGACATTCTCTGTATCTGGGATTCATTAACTGTGGCCTATGTGCTGTCAGAGAGCTTGATTTAACCCGCTTTAACCTGCAGTCTGTTATAATTCAAACCTCAATGAGCACATGCACACATGCAGGCGCAAATATGTAGACACAGACACTGTTCTGTTCTCACTTCCCTCAGTCATCACTCAAATGTCTAAAAACTCATTTTTACAGTGAAGGAAACCAGCAAGGCTTAAGAGGATAAGATTGGCAGAGACCAAAACATAGCATTTACTGCATGAATGCATTTATAAAACTGGATACATTTATAATAGCTCTTTACTTTCACTGGCAGTTTCATTTGGTTGAGTCGTTTATATGTTTCAAATATGTTAATATGCTTACACACACATTTTTGTCTCTGTCTCCTAAAACTAAGCAAGTAAACAAAAACATGCTCAATATTATAGACATGATAATGCCATAATGTTGAGGAGGGAATCATTGAAAAAGCAATTCCTATCCACAGAAAGAAAATGAAATCTTTTAAATAAAATGATTTTGATTAGAGTGAATAACACCTTTATGTGGGTGGCGTCTGCTGGGTGTAGAAAAACAGATGGCTTTGCAGACAGCGGTGCATGTTTTATTAATAAATCTCGCTGTCCAGTTATCGCATTAGAAGAAAAATGGCTGCATAATGCAGAGGTCTGGTTGCCTTTGGAGCAAGAGGTTTGAGCTACTTTCCCGATCGATTCAGACAGCCTGTGAACTAGAGGGCATTCTGGAAAAAGCAGATTAAACATAACAAATAAGTCTTGTTTTTTTTTTTTCATCCACAGTAGAAGTATGTATTAGATCCTCTTTGTGGGTTTTTTTAAATTAAGATTCACACTTCATATTTTATTTTACTTAAACATTTGTTAAAATACTGAATACATTTATTTGGATGTAGATAAGAAGTAGGTGTATATTCCATAACTCATACCTGTGTAATTAATGTGTACTTTGAATATAATGACACACCCAAAGATATCAGATGTCTGGATATTTGTTCATGTTCAACTAAGCAAACTTTCCTAATGTTAACATCTATATTTGTCTGTCAGGAAATGAAGGGTACACACACACATTAACACCTTTACCTTGGCACTGTCCGACAAAATGACCTAAAAAAGAAAATCCCAACTGAGATGGCTGCCAACTTTGAGGTCTTTCATCTGCTCAGTCAGTATTAGTGCTACTCCCTTTTAATCTTTCACGCTGATAAGGTTTTTTTTTTTAGTTTCTCACTACCTCATAACACATGACATCAGCTCAGGAAAAAACAAAATCGGAACAGGAACATTTCTCATCTCTGGCAGAACTGGACCAAGCCCAGACTATTACACAACAGTCTGGACAACCAGGCCGGACCATGATTACTCATGTCATCTTTGGGAATGAGCGTGAAATTGACAGAGACCTACTTTTCCTCAAATGGGGTGTAAAATACCCAGGCTTTCTATCTAAAATCTTTTATTGCCTCAATGAACACGGAAAGCTTTTCTTTTTTTGTCTCACCAGCTAAATGCTGCTTTCATTGCTGCTGTTGTTCTGCCAACTTTTTCCTCAACTTTCAAGTCTGTAAAATACTTGTAAAATGTATGACAGCAGGGCGCTTATCATTATGCAATTATAGCACTTATGCTGTTCAGCACATGCCCAAGTTGCTCTGTTTGTTCTTTGCATTTTTATCACAGTTGAAGCCACACATTAAGCAAAGGGTGCAGTATTAATGTAATCTCTTGACTCAGGACATAATCAGGTCATTTAGATGTTATCAGCAGGAACAGTAGTCTGCCTCTGTGTTCTATATCTTAATAACCAAAAGTTCAATTGTTTTAATGCTGGAATGTTTATCTTTGCATGCAGTTAAGAGTATTACTGAATCTAAGCGTGAATAGCAGCAGTTATGCATCTGTCTGGTTTCTGCAGTGCTATAAATAGCCCCCTGCTGCCCATGTAGGAGAGGCTGAAGTGTGGTAGGCCAGCAGGTCAAGCTGCCACATACGGGTGCTCTCAAATGTCTTGTAACAGTTGTGTTATTTCTGCATTCTGGCCCCTGGCAGCATTAAGTACTGGAGTGCATTTTAGCAGCAGCAGCAGCAGCATCTCAGAGGGAGAACAGCTGAGCCAGAGCCAAGCCTGACATCTAAGATCAGCAAGCCAGAAGTCCTTTAAGTCAGTCAGAATGCCATTAAGTCAGTCAGTCAAGTAGAATCATCCTTGACTGTCTAATAGCTCAACTTCAGTCACCCACTTCAACCCCACCTTAAAAAAAGAAAAACAAAACACGCCTATTGTGTCTGTGTGTGCTTGCAGGCGGCCTGAGTGAAGATCCCTCCCATTGTGAACCAGTGGGAGTGTGACATCACCCCACACCCCCCACCTTCCTCCTATTCCTCCCTCCCCACTTCAATGCGTCTGACCAATCAGCGCCCAGGGAGATCCGGTCACGTGAGAATCCCCCAGTCTTGGTTACCATGACAACGAGCACTGGTCCAGGCAGCATCTTGCTGTGGTGAGAAGAGTAGGGGGAAGAAGGAGGGAGGAGAGACGGAAAGAGAAGGGGAGAAAGGGAGGGAGGAAAATAGAAAGAGAACAAATCCCAGCCAGAGGAATACCTCTTCCCTCATTACAGTAAGTACTTTACCTTTATTATCCCCTTTCATCAGCTTCATCACAGGTGAATGAATGAAGACCACACGCAGGCCATTGTCATCTGTATTTGATTATGTGATATGGCAGATGCCTTTGAAGATTTCGGAGATGACATCATGTGCATTTCCTTTGTTATGTTGGGAATGTGTGCAGCCAGCCTCACCTCAGGTAGACGATCCTTTGTTTGCATGCTTCAGTCAGCTTCCACTGCTCCTCAATGAATGGCTGATGACAAACCTCAGTGAACAGAGGCATGTTGGGAACCAAGGTGCTCAGTGCAATTAAGAGTGGTTTCATAACGTGGCAAAACAGAACGCCGTTGGGCCAGCAGCAAGCCTGTCCACTCCTGACTCCTAATCTACTATCAGTCCCCTTTTTTCTTCACTTCTACTCCTCCAACTCTGTCTCACCTTTTCTCTCTTCCATTTTCACACAGTCGGACTCGGTTGACATCCTTCATCCCCCCTGTGGTTTGTCTAATTAGCAAATCTGTGCAAATCCAACTAGGGCAGCTTGTTCTGATTGGAGTCCTCATATGTGGAATGTCCTTGTGGTGGTGGAAACAGTAAGCTTTCCTGAACGCAAGTCCTCTCATAGTCAAAATGTTGCTGTTTTGAATTAGGAAAGGTTTGAACCTCATATAGTGTTGCACCAACATGAGATCTGAGTGATGTGGTGTAATGTTAATGTTTTCAATTTCATAAGAAAGAGCTGCTTTTTTATTATGCGCATAATCTTAATTGCAGGAATGTTTTTTCATCGGTCAACTCAGTGACTGACTAACTTTGTTGTTAATAAATAAGTCCTTGTTTTGAGTCACAAGAAATTATAGAGCTATTATGCACTTACAGAGGCATGCGGTAAAATAGACCCCCAGTTTAATGTTATTTCTGCCATAAAAGAAAGCATTACGTTATCCTCATAATGAGCTTTTAATAGAGGAAGTTGTTTTTGAGGTACACTAGTGATTATTTCATTTTCAAAAACAGACATTACCAGTACTTATTTGAGGCAAATAACATTACACTGCTGAATGAATGCATGACCTCATAACCTGGTGTCTGACGTCATATTACGCCCAATCTTACACATGCTGTTCTTTTTTTTCCACTCACTCTTTTATAAATATGAAGGCAGAACAGATGTTTTCACTGAGGACTTATTACATCACTTGTCTGTTGAATGAATAAAGAAAAATATAGCGGTAGCACTGATTCTTCTTCAGTGAGCTGGCTCATGGACTGGCTGTATTCAAACTGAAGTTTACATGGTATATTTTCAAGTGATTACAAGTGCCTTGAGTCTCTGGGTGCTCTTGAAAACCAGCCACACAGGTCTATCTGTCCAGTGACAGGAAGGGGTCCGCCTTGCTGGATGCTTTAGGGGGAGATTTTGTAATGTGCACAGAGCTGATAGTGGCAGAGGGGTTCCTCCTTACAGCACAGACTCACAAGAGCTCAGCATTGCATTGTACTAAAAATATAGATAAAAGCCTGATTTTTGACCAAATTTGGATGAAAATTGTCTTAAATAGTCACATTTTGAGATTGAACTGTTTTTGTTAGCCTTTGTTGGCAGTGGAACATCTGAAGCAGCAGTGACTTTGATAGTTTAGTGGGCCTGCATGTCATTGACCTTTCCCTTGAAACAGCCAGCACACTTAGGATAATCATTACAGCTTTTAATAGGTTCTTTTGATTTGCAGTCTGGACTGCTGGGTTGTCGATGTATACATTATGTTTTTGTACTAGTATGAGTAGAGGTCTTGGATTGTGATGGGATTAAAACAGAACCAGCAGTGTATCAGTGATGCATATTTCTGTGTGTGGGAGGCAGCCAAAGACTCACTATACTGTTTTCCATGTGATGTCTTGCCATTTGAAAGCGATTGTTTGAAAGTTATAATTTTCCCAAGTTGTAATCTTATGTGGTTTTCCACTAAGGCAAACTTCAGCCCCTCTCAAACCACTGCACAATCCATGTCTACACTTTGTTAGAAAACAAACAAATGGGTTTTGGAATTCAGTGGGAATGATATTTTTCAAGATTTCATACGAAGGGAAAAAAGACATTTTCAGACAGACACATCAGACGCATTGAGACTGAGGAAATACAGCTATTACTTTATGTCACGCAACCAATTATAAGAATTATCCCTTCTTTCAATGCTTCCTGTATTTCTTATTACAGAAGCCATGCAGAACTTCTGGGTGTCACATACACTGTGCTTATTGCATTACTCTGATAACTCAATTAAACAAATCAGCATCTCTGTAGACTCAGGAGCACATTCAGCCTTTGCCCCAGTTTGTGCCTTTCATGTATTAACATATAACATTCAATGATAACACATGAGAGACACACACTGGGGCTAAACTAGTGAAGGAACTTTTGCTGAGCACACTGTTATTACTCAGTCTTTTTGAAATCATTATATTGACAACAAACAGGCTCTTATTTATAAGACCTGCTTTAGGGCCATCAGTTATCGACCCACATCCCTCTATAAGTGTCATGTCAAGTTGAGTCAGTATTTATCCAAGGTGTGCACCTTAGATAATCACATACGCGCGGCATCTCAAAGCACTTTACAATGAGTATTTAATACTATTTAATATTTAACAAATATGAGTATCTAATAAAGAAAAATCTCTGCAATTCTTCTGTCATGTAAGAGCCATAGACCCCGCCCGCCTTTCCCAGTTGTATAAACCAGTGGTAATGTTTCTGATACCATGTGAAGGCAGCAGTACTGCTACGTCACGTTGGAAGAGACCAATCGGATTAAAGTGAGTTAAAACACGCAGGTTCACTCCAAGGAGTAGTGGGGGTTCCTCACCTTATATTGTCAAATGAATACAGATAAATGCCAACATGGCGCCGTTTTCGCCCAATTCTCGACGTGGAAATCTACTGTATGATTGCGTCAGCATAAATAACGGTGGAATGAACTAGAATTCAATATTTCATCAACGTGTTATGATTTATAGCCTTAAGCTCTCCCCTCCTTGTCGCCGTAATGGTTTCGACCGATCCCTCTCTGTCAGTTTCAAGTTGCGCCTTCTCCTCTGCCGTGTGGCTGCTCGCTCTGGCCTTCACAAGCACTACCCACTGAAAAAACAGACCAGTGACTACTGTGGATTGTACGGGGAAATCTGGATCTACAAACGGACATGGATTCATTCCCGCCATCTACGAGTGGATTATAAACACGCAGCATTCAAAGGTAAGAGGAGATACTGCTCCGGATCGGTTGACAAACGGTGCTTTTTTTAACGTTTCCCCTGGATCCGCGGACTGTACCTCTACACGTTGGGGAATGTTAATAGAGCCAACTAACAATTGAACTACACGGCCCTGAAATAAATCAGACAGTTTTATCTGCATATTACATGCGCATTGCTGTAATGCTGCATCGATGGTCGTCTGCCAACAACACCGTGTTTGATGCAGTTCAGCCCTCAGCCGGTTACAGGTCGGATGGGACTGAGATATATAGCCTGTGGAATGTAGTGGATGGTGGCATTCATTCACTCCACATCACTTATAGTCAGATATCTTCATTTTGGACGAAATTCTGTTGTCTGTGTAGACTTATTTATTGAAATATGTTAAAATAGTCGAATTGGCGTTATTGAACTGCCAAATGAAGATTTGCCTTCTTCATATTGATTGACACTAGTTTTCTAACTTGCTGGACGTCTGACAACATGTTTTTGTAATAATACAATCACAACTGAACTGGAAAAAAGACTCATTACGGGAGAGGATACCTATTGTTATGGAGGTGTTCTCTCTGTGTACAGTACACGTCTGTAATAGATTGATATTTCACCCATACTGTACATACAGTCGTTGTTGCTTAATAATTGTAACACGTTGAAGACAAACAGTATGACCTTGAAAGTTTCTTCTCTCTGTTTTGAGTCTTTTCCCTTCTGTTGTTTTAATTCATTATTAAATTGAATTATGCCTATGTTGAAGGCAAGCGGGAGGGCTACTGGTGATGTTGTTGTTAAAGAGTTTGAGGGCCGAATTGTTGTGTTGATGCTTTATTTGTTCACACTACAGATCAACACCTGAGGTCTTTTGTGTTGTGGAAGTTAGGCGTCATGCAGTGATTCCCAAGTCAATTCTCCTCTTGGATCCGCACTGTTGAATGCTTTCATTCAATGCGTCTGTTTTTGGTCTGAGTGCACACTGACCTCTGCAATAATAACAATACCATATTACTCCAGCTGACCCAGATTGGGCTATATTTCAGCACACAGCGCAAAGATTCAGCCCGTGGCTAAATGGAGCGGTAAGATCCTGACCTGATGAGCGTTTCCGTTGGACAAAGACTCTTACCCTGTCTCAGTCGAGTGATAGAACATTTGTTCAATTGATCTGTGGTATTGACCTTTTTTCTTGCATTTCGTCCAACTCCTTTTAAGCTATAGCAGCTCCAGTGCCAGACTTTGGACGTCCTTTGGAGGTCATACAGGGTAGTGCCTGGCAGGCAGATGTTAATTGAGATCTACTACCTCTGAGTGTTATCATAACTCACTGTTTCCCTCTCAAGAGATCAGGATGTGAAGCAGAGAAGGAGGAGGATGTTTGCTTGGTGTCTGACTCAGCACAAGAACTGGAGAAGGCTGCAGTCTGGCTTTCTGGAGAGAAACTGGATCAAGGCATGGTTCCTTATATGGGTCGTTAATTCGGTCGTTCAGTCTTATGATTTGTAGTTTTGTGGAACTGATCCCATTGTATCCTTGAACTCAAATCATTTTAGTTTCTAAATTCCCTCTAAAGTTAACGTTTATATCCCTCCATAATAATAGGCATACTATAAAAGGTCAACCAACTATAACAATATGACATTTTTAAACAGTTTTCCCCTCCATCTGTCCCATCATAACATGGTATTTACCAACTTTCAACTTGATATAATTGCAACCTAGTATGCAACTATATTTTGGGGTTTTTGTCCCTAGGTAACCCATTTCTTGTTTTTTCTAGGTGCATGTTATCCTCTGCAGTTTATTTATAAATGAAAAATCTGGTCTTTTTCCATGTTACTTCATTTTTTCTCATTGTCCAATACACCTCTGTATTATGTCCAGCCTTAACATTCAGTTTTAAGTGGAGAAAAGTCATGTAACTGAGACAAGATGGCATCAAAAAAAGCCAATTTCTTGTACTGGAGTTACCTCATGCACTGTCCTACAGATGCTGGAACTGTACAGCATAACATGACTGAGGCAGATTTGGTGTTGGAGCACATTTTGTCAACGACACTAATGCCATCCTCTGCATGCATTGTACACAGAGGGAAACTGTAGAGGAAAAAGGTGAATCTGAGTCACTTTGACCTCTCAGTGGACGTCTCTCAGAGGGAGACAGTGAGTTCCTGTCTAGCTCTGACCCCCCACAACCGTATAAAGTGCAGTGGATTTGGAAAAAGTGCTTAGATGAAAAGGACAGAGGGAAGGAAGTCCTCTGAAGGCCGCTCCTGCTGTGTCATGAGCGACTGGCTGGATCCCAACTGTCAGGTTTTTGCCCAGAGGTCTGTTGCTATGGTTGACTCATCAGAAGCTCCCGTTTATGTCATATAAACTTCAGCACACATGTAAGAGCCGGCTAGTCTGCAGTGCACCCTTAAAAGGACAGATGTCTGTAACTAGATGCTAATGGCATGTTGTGAAGTGTTTGAAGGTCGTGTTCTGCAGCAGGCACTTATTCTAAGGAAATCTTTATATTGAAGGAAAATTACTGTGTTAACCTTTCAACTGCGTTTTGAATGAGGCCATAGTGATTAGTGTATTCCTGAATGTTGAGTCAGACAGACATTGTAAAAGCAAACAGCCTGGTAGAAACAGTTGAGATGCCATTAGGTTATTATGGCTTTTTTTTTAGAATTGAATGTATTAGAAAGCTCTAAAATATAAACTAAGGCCTCCGTCAAAATATAATTCTCATCCAGTGTCTTAAGATTTTGATGAAATGGTATCAGTTGCAGTTCTCCTACCTCCCTACCAATAAGCCAGTAAAGTTTTAAACTTGGAAACATGGTATTATGCAGGTCAGATTTGGAGAACAATTGGTTGATGTTGTATGTTTGATTTACAAGCATGGCCCTGTTCCATTTGCTTTGGTGATTTCTCACAGCTCCGGATTAAAGACTTACTTCTAGGCTGTTTCTCCTACCTTACAGGTCAGAAGTAGGTCAGTATGACAAATACATTCCTGAGGCCAGGCCAATGAGACCGTTAACATTTTGCCGGTCTGCTGACCCTTGAACACTGTATAACAGAGATACACGATCTTGCTTGTGTGTGTGTGTGTGTGTGTGTGTGTTGAATGACGTTGGTTTTCTCGGGCTAAATAAACGTGATTCAAAAGACACGTGTACAGAGCACTCATAAAGAATGATTTGTTTCAACTTAAGCAACATCAGTTTTTACTGTGTGGTTGTAAAATATTGTTTTTAGCATCGAGTGATGACTTGCAACCTGTATGTGATATCTCTCACGTATCAAGTCATTCCCACAAAAGTTCAAGTAAACACTTGAGACACAGTATCCACATTACTGTTGACCAGTGGTCCTGCTAGATGGAACTTTGCATTCATGTCCCATGAATTTTACTCTTTTCAGCCTTGTTTCTAGTAGACTGACAAAGTTAGTGAAGTTAGCCAGTAGCTTGTCACCATAGTGGAGCATTAAACAGGTAAAAGAGTCAGATATCTATGGAGACCAAAACAATGTAAAAATGAGTGTGAATATTGGACTTAAATTCAAGAAATGGCTAAAACACAACTCCTCATGAATGCTAATGTTGTTCTTTGTCTGCTAGATGTGTAAATAGGCAGTTCTTTGCTAACACATTAGCCTGAACTAGCTCTGTTCAGGAATATAGCGTATAGCTAATTTACAGTATAGCATTTTTTTTACATACAGTATAGAGTTTTTTACACTATACTCTGAATTAGATAAACTTACTGTGTTGTGTACATTTTCTCATTCATTCAGATTTACATCCAAGTTTCTTAAGGTTTTCTTGTATAATTTGAAGGCTAACAAACTGGCTAGTGGCTATCAGTGACAGTGTAGCTGTAGAGCTACAGAACAGCTCTGTAACTAAGGGTTTAGCTGTATTTAATCTGAAGATGTTGTCACTGTTGTGGCATTTTGACTTTATAGTATGGTTATATTAGAGATAGAGACAGGAATTGTGGGGGATAGTGGGGGATGTGACGTGAAACTGTGGTTTCTGGCCGGAATTGAACAGAGGATGTGGTCGTTAGGTAACCACTTGGTAACCACTTGGTTACCAAGATGCCCCGCATTTTCACTCTTGTGCTTTATGTGGCTGTTTTACCACAGCAAATTTAGCCATCTCCAACCTTATGCCTCATCTTTTCCTAAACTCATGTACTACATGTGTTATTTAAGCACCACCTATATGCATTTTCATCACCATACATGAACTGAAAATCTGTGAAGTAATATCTAAACCATTATATCTAACCATTCAACTTTGCAGAAGGGGCCCCACTGACAAAGACCTTTGTAACTCAAATATAAGCTTTTGGTCACGTGACTTTATCATGTTAGTCTCATGCTTAGTGGTTAAAGTTGCATGTTCTTGCTAGTCTGAAATATATCCCCGCCTGTTGAAGTTTAAACTCTGCAAACTCCAGTCTGGAATCTACATGATTTATAAACCATGCCTCTTTACTCTAAGAGACGAGGGGGCAATAGCACCCAGGGGTGTTACCGAGCAGCAGGTTGGTGTAGCCTGATAGATTTTGGCCATATTGCAAACAGTCAGGTTTTATTCTGACACAGCTTTATATTCTGGAACATACATTTACCTTTTTTTGTTTCAAACAGCTTGTTCTTTGCAGCTATCAGGCTTCAAGAAGCGTCTAACAGCTGCTGAGCCTATAGTTGTTGACCTTTCTCCCAAGTCAGGCCCTTTCACTCCAGTAAACCACTCATCCCTCTAAGGACCACATCATATTTCACATTCACTCTCTGGTTGTGTGTGGGGGAGCCCTGGGGCCTTGTTACCTGCTTATCTGGACAAGAGATGAATTCTTCTCTGGCAGGCCTGATGGAGAAACAAGCCTACTAATGTTCTTTTTCCAGAAGAAAGTGAAAAAACTAGGGATGTCCTGATCCGATATCAAAGATTGATATCGGGGCTGATCAAGGCTGATTAGTATGGACTATATTAATCAAGAACCTAAGCCTGATCCTTTGTTTTACATCAGCTGTCACACAGGTGTCATAAATGAAGAGCACAATTTGTGGTTAGACACATAAGCGTACTCTGGCATACCTGTGGCTAAAATGTCTACAGTGTGGAAATATTTGAAATTGGAAAATGAAAGCAGTCCAACATCCACCCGTAATGTCTGCAATATGAGCATTTCGTGAGGTGGTAGTAACAGAGCTGCGTTCAATACAACCAATTTGATACGGCACATAAAAAATGAACGCTCAACGGAGAAATTTCCTCAAGACAGTGACAAGGCCAAAAAGATTAAAGAGAGGATAATTGAATTCATCGCTTTGGTTGACCAGCCCATTGATGTGGCAGAGAATGCAGATTTTTGCTGTCTTCTAGAGCTTTTGGAGCCACGGTACACCCTACCCTCTAGACACTGCATTTGTCCCACTTGAGCTTTACAACAAAAACAAAAAACCCATCAAGGAACAGCTTGGATGCAGGCAGTTTTTTTTCTTATTGCATTGCAGAGCTATTCAATTGTCAAGTAAATACGTTGCATTGTATCGGATTGGGACTCGGCATCGGCAGATAATCGATATTAAATGACTCGGATTGGGATGGGGAGGGGGAAACTTGATAGACAAAACCTACACAGGCCTTGACTCTCCTGGTCGTTTTTCTGTCAGGGTGGGGTCCATCAGAGCTGTCTGTGAGTTGCCAACAGCAGGCCACAGCTACAGTTCTACCCTTTTGGCTGTGAAGGGCACACTTCTTTAACAACTGATGCTATGACAGGCAGGAAGTCCATCTTATCACTGTAATATAAGAGCGTAAAGCTGATGGACTATGGGTGGGCTGGACTAGTGCACTAGACTGTATATGGACTTGTGAGTTTTTCTCAATTGGAGGGTTTGGGTTTGTGTCCCCATGAGGCCATACCTGCTTCATTATCCTTCAGAAAGATGCTTAGCTGACACCTGTTCCAGGGATGCTGCAGGATATGGCTCAACCACTTTCCCAACCACAAGCTGGAAAGAGAGCAAGAAAGTGAGCAATATAAAATCAAGCATTGAATTCTGAATAAAAAATGGCTTATCTTTTAAACGAACATTTCCCACAGTCATTTATTGGGTCTAGATTTGTGACTTGTCACATTGGACTTCATTGCGTCTGCTTTTATGGTGTATCTACACCCCCCTCCTTCCCTGTTAATCCATCTCCCCCTCCGCTTCCTTTTTTTTTTGTTTATTTATCAAGACATGACTTATAGTCAGGTACTTAAATTTTTGCCCTGTGTTTAAATGTAATCTGCGCCGCACCTGCCAAACACTCAATTCATCTGCTGCCTGCATCTTGTTATGTGTTACAGGGATTAAAGTGCTATCAGCATGTTTCATGGCTCTGTGTGGGTGTTCAGTTACCTTTCATACTGGATCAGCCTGCTGCTCTGCACGGTTCACACAGGAAGGCTGACCTTCGCCTGGTCCTGGGTGTGCTAAACTATTTAGTGGAACTGGCATGAGAGGGATGAAATGATTGAGCAATGTGAGGCTGGGGAAAAAAGCCTCTCTTGCATATTCTCATGCCTCTGTCCTTTTGATGTGCATGTGTGTGCAATCAAGACGTTATTTGATCACTTCACATATTTCACATTTTGGCTTATTTAAGGGTGTTCTTATTTGGTTTGACTCGCAGATGGGGAAATAAACATTTTTGGACTTTTCTCAAGTTATCAAAGCTGAAAATACAAGTGACCTTTTCTGCTATCTTTGAAGACATACTCAAATACAAAGACTGTATACACCATGAAGAATGGGCAAAATGCAGCAGTAATGCAATAGTGTAAGTAACAAAGTCTCCTGACTTTGTTACCACGTGAGTGAAAGCCAACACTGAATAATGAGTTTTAGTAGTATGCACTCACTGGCTAAACTTCATACCAACTAGGGTAGGTCTTTGCCCTGCTGATATTTGTATACCTGCTTTCCACAGTGATCAGTTTACAGTCATCCTATTAGGTATACTGGTTGGTCCAGGTTGCTAGCTTGCTGACGCTGCTTTACTGCAGCCAGGCGAGCCTTCACAAGCCGGATTTTGAGCCCAAGAGAAAGGTCAAGGCATCTGCAGGTCTAGACAGAAGCGTCAGCTAGTCAGTGAGCACTCATTCTGTCAATTCCCTCATCTTACAATCCCCAACACAACCCACGACTTGTTTACCATCCGAGCTGCTCACAGCCACGCCCACGCACGGAGATTAGTGAAAGCAAGTGTGGATGTGACAGGATTATGGTTTGTGCCGGTTGTAGCTCACTGTGTTGCATGTCCCGTTAAGGCTTTGCAGCACAGCAGATTGGTTCTTCAGTCTCATCAGATGATGCTGATCATAAAACGATGTCAAATTCTTGACTTAAAATGGTGGTAATTGGTGTCAGGCACTGGTGGTTGGTAAATCTGGAAGGAATAAATCTCAAAATGTAATGGTCCAGGTTCACATGGTAGACTATTCCCAGGATGTTGTTGTTGTTGTTTTTTTTTTGAATGTTTTTCTCAAATTTTTGTTTTTTTTCTGCACTGAAATATTGACAAAAGACAGATGTCAGAGAGCTGCCAGGTCAACTCTGGCAAGGAATGACAAAGAGTCAATAGCGGCAATGTTAATTGATTTCTCACTTCTTTCTTAGATAATTTTCAGCCTGCTGTTACATTCAGCAGTCATCCACACAGGCTGGAATTCTTTCTGTTTGCAGAGGCTGTCCGAAGATTAAACATTAGCTTTGTAATGAATATGGGAAAATGAGGAGGGCTGAGACAGTGAGCTGAGTTGTACTGTAGTTTCCCATGGCCCGCCTGAATAAGAAGCTTAGCATGGGTTAGCCTTTGTGTGTTAAATGTGTGATCGAGTTATGAGGCCTCAAAGGTTAGTTTTTGTGTCTTGGCCCCGGTGTTTATATTCCTGTCTATCATCCTTCATGTCTAAGACAGAAACACAAAAGAGAGAAAAAATAAAACCATTGAGATTGACATGAGGCCTGATTCTTATCCATGTTTTGATTATTTATATTTTCATCTTCCAGTTAGTCTCTCCACGGTTACATAAGAAATCAGTTGAGGTTTGTAGAAAGCTGTACAGTCACTCTGAAGCATCCTCTCCGTTTCATTGCCTTTCTGGCTTTCACCTTCTCTCCTGCAAGCCTCCATTCCTCAACGGTCATGACCAAACCTTGGAGACTAGACTGTGTTGACTGTGTTTGCCTACTGGCTTCAGATTACACTTCCTAGTTCACTGAGGAGGCTAGATCTGAGTGTATGAGTAACCAGATACACGCCACCATCTCACTGCACACTCCAGTGTGAACTATGCAAATGAACAACACCGATAACCAAATACTGAAATCCATGAAGATTTTTATGACACGGTGATAGCTGTCCTCTACAGTGTTCTTGTACGTTTCCCCTTTTCCACTTGTGGTTCAATCACTATGTTTATGTCTGCATAGCTGCCGTGCCTGCTCTGCTTTTGTTATGAAAGGCATGGAGGTGGGAGAAGTGGCATTCGAGTTGGGATTTTAGAGGTTTCCGAAATCAATCAGCTGTGACAAGTGCTGGCAGGCAGTCCTAATCGAGCATGTTTGACACCCATAAGCAAACAGTCTGGGCACAGGCTCAGACTCCCCAGAAGCTGTCACTAATATGAATTTCAGAAGAAAGACCCTTTGTTGTCAGTAAATATTCCCCCGAGTCCCCTTGGAGAGAGATTTTGAGTAATTGTTTTCATTTGCTGTGCTATTTGCACTTTTGCACCAGTCCATTTATAATCCTCTGTCATGGTTGAATTGGGCCTAATATAGACCGCTGTATTCAGAAACGTAATGGGGCTCAGATTTAGTTTAGCCCGCTCCCTTTTTGGACAGAATTGAAGGTTTCCTTGGCAGCAAAGCTGAGTCGACTGGGACCAGTATTAATTGTGTTGAATCAAATCGTGTTGAATTGCACTGCATCGCAATAGGGGTGAATCATATCGTATCGCGGTGGTAGCTGCATCATATGTATCTTTAATGTATCGGATCGTTGGCAGTGCATCGAGATGTGTATCGCGTTGGCCTCAGTGATGGAGATGCACATCCCTAGTAATCACAGAACCCAAGGAAGTTTGTAACAACTCTTTCCATGTCCTGATATGCAGACCAAAGTAGACCGGAACTGGTAGCAGAAAGCACTCGTTGACTTCTTGCTTACTCACTGAATATTTTGTTTGTGGGCTCCTTGGCTTTTCGGAGAATACCGCGACAAATGTGTTGAGTATAAACAAAGCTTGAGAAGGTCAAGTGGAGCTGGTCATGGCTTCTTAGCTGTTCTATTTCAGTGTGTCTCTAGTAGGTAGCAAAAACTGCATTCACTATTTATGTACTGCATAATAAAGGAAATATTATCCACATGAATAAATTTTCTTTTCTTGTAAAGATGGAAAATATTTAGATACTTCCAACATGTTTAAAGCCTTAAAAAGGATTAAGTATAATTTACTGGTAGCGTATTGTGGTCTGACTTATAAAGAAAAAAAAAAAAAGAAAAATGTCCAGATTCCCAGGACAACACAGAAGTGATGAATTTGACTGAGTACATGATGTTTTTCCAGTGTGCTGGCTGAGTATTAATACATCGGTCTGTTTAGTGTTTCAGCGATGCCAAACATGGAATTCATGTTTATCGGCTCAGAAGCTGATCTGTCACTGGAGTTGTTATTGGGGAGTTAAAATGAAGTGCTCAGCTGCACATTGCAGCCTGACAGTCAGAAGCAGGAGTGATTCAAAAGCCAGATGGTTTGGAGTCGGCCTCTGCCAGAAGCAAGTCGAGTTTCAGTCAACAAATGTTTGTGTGCTCAATGAGCTCCGAGGCTTTTGTCTACTGATGTGAAAAGACACAACTTTCTCCACCCCTGTCAGCCAAACCACTGAATATGAATATACCAATGAATAGCACGGTGGTTTGCATAGACTCATAATGAGCATCTGGGCACTAACAAGATATCAAATAGAGTCCTGCCGCTATCCCTCCACTATGTTGACTTTAGCTTGGTGTATGTTATCATTCTGTTGACATACAGTGATAATGTATGGAGTGACAATCAATTAATACAGTCATTTCAGTTAATTATATTTCTGCTGGCTTTCATCTGCTGACTAAGACAAACACAGTCGTTACACTGGTGTTTATAGACTCGATTCTTCATAACACCCCTCTTAGTGTCATCATACTACTGCTGTGAGACCAGATGTAGTTGTATGGATGGATGGAGTTTGACTCGAAGCTCAACATTCCCATTTTTAGTTTACAGCTACAGTTTGCAGGCAGACACAGTAATGATGAGCCTCCCTGACAAAGCTTTTGAAATATGAATCAAAGAATACACATGAAGAAATTACAGTCTGATGCCTTTTTTAAGTAGGTGGGAACAGGGCCCGATTTTATGAATGGATCTCGCTAGTACCTTAGTTGTTATGCACCGCTGTGCACAGGGCACGCACACACTCTCAAACGCCTTTTGAAAAGGGGAATTCTAGTTTGAAGCATCACAGTGCGACTGCCAAATCAGTGAGGAGCTTTTGATTTACCGTAGACGTTATATAAAAATGAGGTTACACACATTATCATAATATTTGAAGGTCTAACGACATCTCTGTAGCCGCTGCTCTGTAACCTTCTTTCTGATCTCCCTGTGAAGGAGGGGGGAGGTAGAGGGGGAGAGGGTGGATGATTAAAGGTTCCTCATGTCAGTCATGTATCACATTAGCACTACAGTGGCTATAGTGACCTGCAGTAATGTTCTGAAGTGGTAAAAACAGATATTTGTACTGGGATGCTCTAACCAGATGATACCAGATGATGGTCAGATGATGTAATGACCACTATGTGACTGCTGACAGAGAGACACAGAGAATCAAGTGTAGTCACCAAACAGATAGAGCACACTCCACCAGCATGACGTCGCTGTGTGTCTGTCAGACAGAGACGGTGCTACCGTTGTAGTGTTTAGGACAAAAAAATGAATGGAATAACAAGGAAACAAGTATAGTGAGAATGCTAGGAAGGATTTACATCATGGCTGATTTCTTTGTTAGATGTTAAGATAACATCTAGATAATTGTCTCATGTCTCCTGACTGTAGCTTCATATTTAATAGAATGATACCTTGTTAATCTTCTCATCGGACTGGCGACGTATTCCTGTCCTGGCACTCTCCTGTATTTACATTTACATGATGATGGTTGTGAACTTTTCATAATTGCTAACTATTATGCGCGTGACTAACAAATAATTGAGAAAGATGAGTTCACTCCCCCTTCTTTAGTTGTCAGTACGATCTATTTACAGCTTGCAAGGCAGACCCTGAATAGACCACACCTGCTGCTGCATTGCTGTGTAATTAACATTACTGTCAAACTGTGTTGTAGCCATCTGCAGTGACTATCATAATGAGTACAAGCGGGATGTTAAGGTGATCATTAACTGTCAAGAACAAAGACAAAAACTGCAGTCTCCTTAAATGCACAATATGTAATTTTCCGCTGCTCTCAATCAAAACAATAACAAAAGACAGAGTTTGGTGACGTCGTGAAGTAGCGTGGGATCATCCAAGTTGCCCTGCCAGGCCAAAAAAAAATTTTTTTTATGCCACAAATAAAGACAAATATCCATTCATTTGGAAATCAATAGCAGTAAGTTGTCAGTCTGGCAGTAAATGACTACAGTGTGTCAGTTAATAAATGCTGCAGCTTGTCAAGACCAAGAAAACTCAACTCTCGCGAGATATCAGAGCGAAACTTCTCCTCGAGTGAGACTTGGACAGATATAATAATAAACAGACCGAATCAAGCAAAAAGTAAAGAAAAAAGTTTAATTTATTTTTATAGAAGCTGACTGCAGAGCACTGCAAAAAGTTTTATTTTTCTGTAGGGATCCGTTCCATAATGTTGTCAGACACTTATAATAACATTCTCAGCCTGTCAGTGCCAAAACAAGCACTTTTAGTGGGTGTACATTGACGGGGCGCTAATGCACCAAAGTATTACGTTGCAGCCCATTTCGGAGCTGCCGGCTCTAGCGCTCTCGCTCAATACTGGACCAATCTCAAAAATTGTTGCCCCCATTAGTCACTTAGATGCAAAATGATGGTAAAATAAGGTCCAAGTTGAAAAATCCTGAAGTTTCCCTTTAAGATCCAGACATCTGATGACTGAAATCCTTCATCTTGTTAAAAGATATAGTAAAACATACCAAGATCTAAAAAAGCGTATTGTAAAAATCTGGCTTAAAATTGTATAAAAAGTCAATTTATGACAGCTTCTCATGGACAACCACAATGCTAGTCTAGGTTTGAAACTTATTAGAAACATTTGTAAGAATGTAAGTACACAACTCAACAAAATATATAACATAGGTCTAGCAAATAGGAAGAAATGAGCAGAAATCCAGCTATTGCACGTTTTTATAACTGGTAAATTGGGTGCGATGTGCTACTAGTTTGATGGACTAAATGTTCTGTTTGTACATCCATTATTGTGCAGATATTATCCAGCACTCAGGGAGAAGGAGAACATTGCATCCTGGCCTGCTTCCTGCTCTCTGCCAAGTGTACTGATGGATGAGAGGAGGAGACGGGTCGGGATATTACTTTCATCTCTAGAGTGTCCTCTGAGTGTCAGTCATCCTCAAGCTGGAGACTGACAGAGGACAAAATGCTATTTCAGGATACACACTGACACACACACACACACACACAAGCTTACAGTCAGCCCAGTTATTCTATGTCTGCAGTCAGAGCGCACCACACCAAACTCCTCTGAATCTCCTGCCTGGTCTCTCTCATATTGACAGTGAATATTGCATGTTTTAGACATCATGTTATTATCTGTTCTCTGTTGGCGGGCTGCAAGTTACAATTATTTTTGAATTTTAATTAATCTGTTGATTGTTTTCTCGATTGATTAATTTGTTGTTTGGTCTATTAAGTGTCCAAAAATGGTGAAAAATGTCAATCACTGTTTCCCAAAGCCCAAGGTGACATCCACAGAAGTCGTCTTTTGTCCTCAACAACAGTCCATAACCCATATTACATATTTAGTTTAAAATGATAGAAAACTAAACAGACCAGAAAACATTCACAATTGAGAAGCTAGAATCAGAGTATTTGGATGTTTTTTCAAAAAAATGACTCAAATGATTCAATTATTGAAATAGTTGATGATGAATTTAATGTCGATCATTGATTAATTAAGTAAGTAATTGTTGCATCTCCACGCTCTTGCTTTTATGATTTTTGTATGTGTGTGAGTTTTGTAGGTTTTGGCTTTGATCCTGGAATGAAAATTAAATTAGATGCAGGCAAAATAAACAAATGGAATAATGTGACCAGGGAGCAGACTAGCAAAAACAAAACATACAAACAATAATCCACCACCAGTTTTGATATTATATGGTAGCTTTGGGATCAGTTCTTCTTTACAGTTTGTTATTAATGTATTAACACTAGTAGTGACCGTGCAGTGCTGTTAAATGTGTAGCCTAGTGGCCTAATCTCTGATTCTATTTTTAGATTAGGGGATGATGTAATACAGCCAGTAAAAAGCAAAGGCATGCTGTGTGTGCGTGTGTGTGTACAATCGTGCTGAGAAAGAAGCTGTGTGTGTGTGTGAGGGCTTGCATGCATGTTTGTAATGACCCTTTCAGACACAATGCGTTTTGGGCTGCGCTCATCTCTGGGTTGAGCGCACATCTGAGGTGTTTGGGGAAGTTGTAGAGAAAATGGGTTGCATTACATTACATTACATTACATATTGTCTACCTACAAGCTACCTGACTGTTAAAACACTTGGTGGGAAATGTGTTTCTAAAGTAAGGCTTTCCTCCTGAGTTCTTGATACAAGTGTAAACTTGTGTCGTACAATTCAAGGAATTCAGACACACAAAATTTTAGCTTTTCCTCCATTTTGCCCTCTGTGCCTGGCTGGCTGCCTCGTTTCTATTGGCCACGCTGTTATTCGTCACAGCCCGCAGCACCCAAAGTTCAACCTAGCAAGCCACTGGAAATAATGGGGTTCAGAGCGCAGTGGTGCCGTTGTTGCGTTGTGTCTGAAAGGGCCATAATTCGTGTGTGAATACTGTGAAGGTGTGAGACGCTGCAGCTCATCCAGATGTCAAGAGTTTTTGAGAGTGTTTTTCTTTTTTTTTATTATCCACTTTAAACATTTTTGTTAGAATTTTAGTATTGTATTTTTGTCAAAATACCTGTCACTTATTTCATAAACATTCCCCCTCTTTGGTTTATATTATTAATGTGTTGTTTATTCTGATGGCCTACAACCTCCATGTGATAATCTGTCATCTATGTGTCTCTGTATTCTGTACCAAACAGAAACACATGGTGTAACCTCTCCTGTTGAGTTGGCATATGGGTCTCTGCTGGAGGCTACTATTATTGAAATTACAGGCCAGATTTACTGTTGTCATTAAGCTTGGTCAGGGTGTAGCATGTCAACAGCAGACCTGGCTGCATTGCAATATCTTTTGACAACTCACACACACACACACATTTTTTTTACTCAACCTTTTTTTAACCAAATGAGTCCCATTGAGATTACAAGATCTATTTTTTGAGGGAGCCCTGGCAAAGTTGGCAGCAATACAGTGTTTCAAACAACTTACACTTAAGCAAACATTAAAAACACATGAAACAAAACATTAAGTAGCAACTCACATAATCATATGCCTAAAAAGAAAGACAGGAGGAAATGCCCTAATCGAGATCAGCTCATCTAGCTGCAGATCTATTTGCAAGTGGGTGCAGATTGCAGGGGCAGAGAATGTAAAGGCCTGCTTGCCAAATTCAGTGCGAACTTTAGGGATGGACAGTAAGAAGGTGTCATTTGAGTGCAAACAATAATTACTAGTTTTGAATGAGATATACCCACAAAGGTAAGAGAGAAGCAGACCAAGGATGGATTTATAAATAAATATGTACCAGTGAGTGAGTCTACGCAAGGCCAGTGAAGGCCACTGAACTCTAGCATATAGGGTGCAATGGTGAGTGAGAGCTTTGCAGCCTGTGACAAACCTCAGAGCGCTGTGGTACACAGTATCCAGCCAATGCAAGCATTGGGCAGAGGCGTGCATGTACAACAGATCATCATAGTTAAGCAAGGGACGGAAGGAACGTTGTCTCAACCAATTTTTTCCTGGCAACATAGGAAAAGCAGGATTTGTTTCTAAAATAAAAACCTAGCTTGACCTTCATTTTCCTTACTAACTTTTCAATGTGAAGTTTAAAAGTTCAACGAAAAAAGTTAAACATCATTCAAAATACCTAGATACTTACACTGTGACACTAATCTGACTGTCCTGCAAAGTTACAGTGTTAGGAGGAGACGCTGATGTCTTTCAATTTAGTTTTTGTAGCATTCAACACAAGTTTCATATCAAACAACCGTGACTCTACAATATCAAAGGCAGACTGCAAATACTCATGTGATTGAGCAAGGGTGCCACCACAGCAGTAAGTGACAGTATCGTCGGCATTAAAATGAAACAGTGCATTAAGAACATATAGACCCAGGTTAACATAGATAGTAAACAAAAGTGGACCCAAAACAGAACCTTGGGGGACCCCTGACACAACATGTAGTACACTGGAGGAAGTACCATCAAATTTAACACACTGTGCCCTTTCACAGTGGTAATTTTTCAAATCAGCCAACAGCGTACTCAGACAACCCAATATTAAGCAGCCGTTGCTTCAGGATAAGGTGGTCAACTGTATCAAGGCCCTTGAAAGATCGATAAAAAGAGTGGTGCAGGCTTTTTTTGTGATTCAGTGACTCAGTTATATCATTAACCACGTGGTGCTGTGTTATTTCCTGAAGCCAGACTGGGACAATGAAAGGATATTATTAGTGCTCAGGAACTCCTTCAGTCGATCATTTACCAACCCTTCAAAGATCTTCAATAAGACGGTTAAGTTGGAAATAGGCCTATTATTTTTAAGTCATGTAGGGTCCTCCCCTTTTTAACAGAGGGTGAACGTGAGCAGATTTCCACTTTTTTGGGATGACATTTTTAGTGAGAGTGAGGTAAAAGATGCTTGATAATGGTTTAGCAATTAAGTCAGCTGCAGTTTTAAAAAGTATGGTTCCAGATTATCTGGACCTTCAGGCTTGTTGGCGTCCAGCGAAAGAAGAGCTCTGTGGACTTCATCAACAGAGAAGGGATCAAAATAGAAGGGCATACTGTGACACAGCATGTCAGTCCCTGCCACTTTTCCTTCAAAGACCTGAAAATGTGTTAGATGTTTACTGCTAGCTTTCTCACCGTGACTTCACCCATTGGTTTGTGGACTCCCGTTTTGAAACCTCGAGTTTGGCATTTTGACCGTCGCATCTTGGATTTTTGGAGCCAGACGTGACCATATTTGGACAAGAGGGTGGAGCAAACCCCAACGCTAGCTGCTAGCTTGGTTAACACAGTGCATTTACAGTCTTTGGTTAACTGTGCTAATGCTAATGGTAATTTTTTGCTAGTGAAAAACAGGCTTAAAACCACATTTTTAGGTGACCAAAATTTTACAGTTAACTTTCATGAACTGAAAACACACTTAAATGGCAACGGCTATGGCTACGCCTTTCCTTTTCTGTAAGTAAGGTCATTTTCTCACAGACTTTCATACAATTGGACTTCTCTTTGCAACCAGTGGACTCTCACTTCCATTTCTTCTTCTTCTTCTTCTTCTTCTTCTTCTTCTCATTACCTATCCTTGGCCTTTGATGCATCTCTATAAACTGCATGTCTTTACACTTAAATGAACATCCCACAGAGAGGGAGTTATTTGTGCTTCATGAGAGACTGAAGTTAGTGCTTGCAAAAAAGATTTGATTTTACAGTGAAGTAAAATATTATCCCTCTGAGACCAGATCTCCGAAGTTCCTGTTCTGTTTTGAGCCAAAAAATTGTGTGCTCTTTTTAAGTATGGTTTCAGATGACCTTTTTTCTCTGCCTCATAAAACAGCCTAAATGATTATGAATTGTGAACTCTGTGCCTGTCTTCTGTCGTTAAGTTGAAATGGGGTCAAAGTGCATGATGATTCAGGGCAGAATTTGGTGGGTGTGTTTTGTTTTAAGATGCTCCTGTCAGCCTCTTCAAGACAGTCTACCTGCAGGGCTCCTCTGTGGGGATGCTTCAGGTGCAGGCACTGCTCTCAGGACAGCTCCACTGTCAGGACAGGAAATGCCACCAAAATAAAACAAAATGTACAAGACGATATCTCCGCTGTGAAAAAAGACCACAGAACAATCTGCTGGCAAATACATGTTGCTGTTTAATGTAATTTTGTCAATGATATATATTAAATAATTCTGCCAACTCAGTAATGTTGTAGTACCCTATGAATTCTTTAAATGAAGGGATATATCAGGGTTAGCATTATCAGTTCAACAGGGGAGGGGGCTATGCCGTGTACCAGAGAATGAAAACATAATCTAGCTAATAATCTAAATCTTACTAGATTTACTAGCCCGACGTGGTATTTTACTTGTCCCGGGCAATCGGGCAAGCCTTATAATTGAACCACATATATATCTGTCAACATACCATGTTAAATGATTGACTGCCAATATAACAATACACATTGATTCAATAATTATAGGCTATCAATGTAGCAGTATTATTTAAATCTTGAATGTATTGTATTGTTTATTCCATCAATGTAGCACATAGTGATTAACTCTGTCAAAATAGCGATATTTATTGATTGAGTCATAAACAAATATAGCCTATAGCTCATTGATTCAGCAAACACTGCTTATTGCTGTAAGCCTCTCTCCAGCTTTCACAGACACAAACACATGCGCCGTTCTCCTTTTACTTGCAATGTCTGAGTCATAATTTCTCTTTGCAGACAGACTATTGAACTGTGGATTTAATATGAGAAGCTGACCATCGATAGCCTATTACATCACACTGTTTGAGATTGTATTTAAAACCTTTAAAGACTCTACTCTATACAGTAGGCCTATATATCTATTGATATATAAGAAATCTACCAAAACGAGTTTTATATTAGTATAGCTTATATGGAAAAGTTTGCTTTGTGTATGTGAAATTGACTTAATGAGCCTAAATGATTATGAATTGTGAACTCTGTGCCTGTCTTCTGTCGTTAAGTTGAAACGGGGTCAAAGAGCATGATGATTCAGGGCAGAATTTGGTGGGTGTGTTTTGTTTTAAGATGCTCCTGTCAGCCTCTTCAAGACAGTCTGCCTGCAGGGCTCCTCTGTGGGTATGCTTCAGGTGCAGGCACTGCTCTCAGGACAGCTCCATTGTCAGGACAGGAAATGCCACCAAAATAAAACAAAATGTACAAGACGATATCTCCGCTGTGAAAAAAGACCACAGAATAAATATAGCTTATAGCTCATTGATTCAGCAAACACTGCTTATTGCTTGAAGCCTCTCCAGCTTTCACAGACACAAACACATGCGCTGTTCTCCTTTTACTTGCAATGTCTGAGTCATAATTTCTCTTTGCAGACAGACTATTGAACTGTGGATTTAATATGAGAAGCTGACCATCGATAGCCTATTACATCACACTGTTTGAGATTGTTTTTAAAACCTTTAAAGACTCTACTCTATACAGTAGGCCTATATATCTATTGATATATAAGAAATCTACCAAAACGAGTTTTATATTAGTATAGCATCTAAAGCTATATATATATATATCATCTAAAGCTGCAACAAAGAACACGGTAGGTTATTTCCTTGAAACTTGAAAATAAAAGCATTCCTGTATGTAACTCAGAACAACATATTTTCAGTATTTTGTCCATAGTAATATTGAATAAATATCATTACCAGGTTTCTCATAAATTCTCACATTTTCTGTAAATACTACGTGTAAGATACCGAGTGTGCGAGAGAACACAGAGTCAGAGTTAACGCTGAGTCATGATGCTTTATTAGCATTTAGCCTACAGCTAACTTTGCTAACATTGATGCCGTACGGTAACCGAATACACAGAGAACAACTATGGAAACCCACTTAAGTCGCACTGAGCACAACTCACAAAAACAATGCCTTACACTAAGTTTTTTAACATTTCTTTGATATTTCTTTGATTGAAAGCAACCATTGGAATGTGTCGCATTTTCTGCTATGGTGTTTTAATGCGGGCAAAAAAAAAAGACTGTGTTATTCCCTGTCCTGACAGTGGAGCTGCCCTGAGAGTGGAGCCTGCAACAGAACTGTCTTCACAGAGGAGACCTGCAGGCAGACTCCTCAACTTTTTTGGGATTACCGATTGGTCCCTGATCTCATATATTTTGAGAGAATGGTCTCACTGTAAAAGGAAACCACTTTTGCCTCATCTGTGAGGGTTACACATGGTATTTTTGGTATCTCTACTCCTAAATGGTATTATATTTGCTGTATAATAGGTTATTTAAATTGAAGTTGGCAATTGTTGATCTCTTTGACAAAAAAAAAAAAAATCATTATAGTTTTCAATTCATCTGATGCTACACATGTTGCACCTTGACTCTCACTCTGGATTGTTGTTGTGGACGCGCACAGGGCGGGTTAGATACCACGCGCCAAGAAACGACCACTGAGAATGTGAGGCTTACATATGGGCCCATTTTTGTTTGTAAAACAACCTTGAAATTCTCCTTATCTCTCTTTGTTTGTAGCATGCTATCACACGCCCCCAGCACTTACCAGATACTGAAGAAGGTACAAGCTTGACTGCATCTCAATCTGCCCCTATCAACAATCAGCTGCAGCATCTCACGTCCTTGTAGAAATAGACAGGAACAGGCTTCAGATGCCTGATAAGGGTTTGAGTGACATTTATGTATTTGCCTCATCTAATTTCGTGCATACAATCATTATTATGAATTGGCAAATTAAGAAATGTCAATTGGGTCATTTGTAATTGATATTAGCTGATATCTGTTAACTCCTAATCAGTCAAAGCATCCCTATTTTGTTTGCTTGATCAATATTGAGATTGCTGTCTGATCTCTACTGTCATACAGACGAAGAGGAGGAGCTTCACAGTGTTTTGCATGTAAACAGGGGGTCTGTCACAGATGATTTATCAAGCCAGACCACAACTTCTGCAGGTGCAGACGGCTGTTACAGTCAAATTTTTTTTAAGGTGATAGTCAAGCCATACACTTGTACTGACAGACTGTGCTGTGAGTTTCAGTGTGATGAAGGAAATGATGTAGCCGGTTATCTAAATGGTTGTATTGGAAGAGGTCCTTTCAGTGTGTGCTTTAGTCCTGACCCTGAGTGACTGAGGCAGAGCCAAACCCAGAGCCTGCTGTTTTCACTGCGGTGAGGAGTTGGCAGGGTCTGAAAAGGAGGCCTGCTGACCTCTGTACCTGCCTCCCTTTCATTGTGTGTTGCCGATGGGACCGGGATTACATTGGTTTCCATGAACTAGCTCAACATCCTGGACAGTGGAGTACAAAGCTTTTTACAGAGAAAGGGGTTGAAGGTGAAAATATTCCTCAGGATTTTAGTAAATGTCATGAGAGTCTCAGACTTCTCTTTTATTGACATGCCATGTCCCCATCAGTAGCATGATGATGTTCTATCGAATCAGCTGTTAGTCATAACTGTTATGAGTTGTTACTCACAACAACAGTTATGAGAAACAGCTGAGACCCTTTCACACACAAACATAATCTTAATGTTTTGTTTCTTTTCCTAACTGATGTTGATTCTTGGGATAATCTTTCTACATGTTGAATGGTAGACAGTTACGTAGGGAAACCTCAGTAAAACTATCCTATTTGCTGAACAATTGTTAACCTCTAACAAGCAAGGCGAGTTTCTGCATTGTTGCCTCAGGGAGCTAATGCTAACCGCAGCCACTGTTTGGCTGAATACTTCTTACTCTCCGACTTGATCATACAAGTTTTACATAACACAAAACAATTCTTTTGTAGACATCACCACTTTTTGTCCTTGTCCTCTGCAAGATTCCTCTTCTCCATTGTTTCCTTTTTCATTACTTGCACTGATGTTGAGTAAAGCTGACTTTTTAAAGGCTGCTCATGCTGCTAAATTCCAGTCAGAGTTAGAGAAAGAGCCCATCAAGACATCGCAGTCATCACAGCTGAGCTGCAGATGCCAGAGAACACACATGATCTCGTCCCCCTGGGGGTGAAAAAAGCAGAACATGCAAAGCTGCACTGCTGCAAGTCATAGCAGGTAAAACAACAGCAAATGTCAACACTCACCTAGTATTTACACAGGAAGCTATGACAAACAAGGGATAAAATTGTAGATACTATATGGCTTCTTTAGAGACTATTTTCCGATCATTTTCTTAAATGACCATGATTGGATCGTAGTCTTGTAGAATAAACTGGCTATTTCCTGTCTGGATCAGAGAGTCTGGAGTGATTCGGTGCCACACAGGCATGTCTACACACTCGTGCCCTGTGTGTTTCCTGTTTGGCTTTGCGTGGGTTCAGTGCCTTTCCTGTGTCCGGCAGCCCCATTCCTAGACAGATTAGAGGTTGTTTGAGGTCATTTTGCTGCAGAAAAATGACAATAAGACCTGGAATGACCTAACCTTTATCCTAAATGACTGCTTTGATTGCTCGTCCGAACAGCTGTCAGCGTTCATTTCATTAAGAGGGTACCGAAAGAAGCAACTTGTGCAGGCAATCTCAACTTGGTTCTTTGCATATGTCATGGAGTTCTCATTTTAGTTCTTGTTTATGTTGGATTAGACAGTATTGATATAATTTGTGGATTCGAGGACTGTAATCTTATAAGTTTCCTTTTCTGCCCAATTGCAACATGTGGTTGTGTTTTATTCAACGCTAAGCTTTGTAGCAGAAAGTTAAATTATGCTCTATGACTCACTCAGTTTTTCTTCTCTTCCTCTTACTGACAGAAGGATGAGGATGCCTGAAGCTGGAAGTTAGAGCTCTCCACCAGAGAGAGTGTGTTCCAGGGCTGGGGCTGGACCCAGAGACCCCTGTGTGGGGGGTGAAGGGCCCTCACAGCCCTGTGTGAGTCTGGACCATGGGGGATGGAGGCGCCGGCGCAACGGGAGGAGATAGGGTGAACCGGTCCCATGTCCTGTTTGACAACTTCGTCCAGGCGTCCACGTGCAAGGGCACGCTCAAGGCCTTCCAGGAGCTGTGTGACCACCTGGAAGTCAAGCCCACCGAGTACAGGGTCTTCTATCACAAGCTCAAGTCCAAACTCAACTACTGGAAGGCCAAGGCGCTCTGGGCCAAGTTAGACAAGAGGGCCAGCCATAAGGAATACAAGAAGGGCCGTGCCTGTGTCAACTCAAAGGTAAGCCTGCACCGTTAGAGACTATATGATTCATTTAATGCAGCATGAGGTGCTTGACGACGGCTTCAGTTCAGTGAGAGTTAACTGACTGAACAATCTGATCCTCAGTGTTGAGGAATCATGTAATGTGATGCTTGTGTTTACCAGCCAGACCAGTATGTGATTGCTTTATATGAAAGGGCACCCCGGGACACTTACTTCTGTTAAAGAGACACCTCAAACCAGTCTAAAACATTAGATTTGTCACCTTCTCTGGGTTGTAATGTGTTCATAGCTGACACAAAAATAAGAAAATTTGACTCAAAAGTGCCTGTAAATTGTCCCTGTAAATTGTGATACTTTTTTGTTCATTAATTCACTGAGTTGTTTATTATGTATTCGCAAAACAACTACATTATAATCAGAAAAGGCAATGGGAATATGTGATGAATTTTGGCTGCTTTCAGAAAGGTTCTTTGAAATAAATATGAAATCTGTTCCAGAGGATCATTTGTGGTGTCTTATATGAAAGGAGACCACTGAGGCACTCACTTCTGTTGAGGTTCTCTCACTTCAGTCTTTGAAATTTGATTTGTCACCTCTGGTTTGCAGTGTGTACATAGCTGACCCAAAATAAGGGATGAGGCTGATTAAACTGTATTATTGATGAAAAGTTGAATGGATTAGCCTATAAGCTAAAGCTAAATCTTTCGCTTCATTATGTTATGTCATGTCAACCTTCATTGTTATGATAATATCATTCTTATCATAGCTTAGCTTATGTTAGCTTGTCGACTTTGTTTAGCTTAGCTTTGCTCATCTTAGCTTATCAGCTATTGCTTTTTGTACATTAATTGTCTCTTCATGTGTTATATCTTATTATTTGCCTGCGTTTAAAGTGGCTCTAATTGATATTTTTATAGCAACAATGTATCAAATGACAATGTGTAATGTCAAAAGCAGTCGTAGTGATGAATTTATAGAGAATCATCACCCAGCTCCGCAGCTCCTCTCAGCTTCATTATTCTCATAGTGTCGTTTTCAGCTGCAGCAGGCAGCTGTTTTGAGAGAAAAAGCTCTAAAAACCCACTGTACACTACCTGCTGAGCACAAAAATGGCAAACAGACACAATTAGTGACTAACTGGTGAACATAGTGGAGCATTTAGCTGCTAAAGAGCCAGAAATTTCCCTCAGGAGTCGATAGAGACCAAAGACAGAACTAAAAGAGAGTGAATATTGGACTTTGATTCATCAGGTAACTGCAAACAAGACTCCAAATGAATTATGTTGTGGGTTCACAACTGCTGGGTGTGTAAATTAGAAACTGTTTGCTAACAAGTTTGCCGTATCAATTTAAAAGGTTATGACATGACAGTTTTGTTTTCACAACTTTCTTTCCACTGCCCGCAAGTGGCCAGAAAATCAAGTTAATGCAGGTTTAAGTTTATCCTTGCTCTCCGTGTGTATGGTTGATGTTGTTCTTATAGCTGGTCTACAGAGTGTATGTCTCTTTGTCTCTAGTGTCTGATCATCGGTGCAGGGCCATGCGGCTTACGTACAGCCATTGAACTTGCTTTCCTGGGGGCCAAAGTGGTGCTGTTGGAGAAGAGAGATGCCTTCTCCAGGAACAATGTGTTGCACCTCTGGCCCTTCACCATCCAGGACCTCAGGGGCCTCGGGGCCAAGAAGTTCTATGGAAAGTTCTGCGCCGGTGCTATCGATCATATCAGTGAGTGGACATGACAAATTTACACTACTAGAATATGTGACTTATTTGCCTGTAAAATGAGATTTGTTCTTTTGTATGCATTTAGTAGAAGCATTGTGGGGTTTTGTAGTTCTTTTGTTATTTGACTTTCTTTTCCTGCTGTCTTTGTATTGTAGGTATTCGTCAGCTTCAGCTAATGCTGCTCAAAGTTGCCCTCCTCCTGGGCATTGAAATCCATGTCAACGTAGAGTTTAAGGGTCTTATCGAGCCTCCTGAAGATCAAGAAACTGAAAGTAAGCGAGTCAAACCGCTGCCAGACAAGCCCAAGAAAAATGAATGGAAAGAGAACTATCTGTCATACGCCCCGAGCTGGCTCTTTTGATGCATTTCTGTCTGATTACACATTCTGTGTTTCCTTAGGGATAGGCTGGAGGGCTGAGGTCCACCCCAAGACACACCCTGTTAGCGAGCTGGAGTTTGATGTCATCATTGGAGCTGATGGAAGGAGAAATACGCTACCAGGCAAGTCTCTGTGCACAGAGCGGGAGAAATGCATTAGCAATGCCGTTTTTCCTTGACTAAACAGGGAAAGCATAAACACAACTATTTGTTTGTTTTTTTCACGTGGACATGGAAGCCAGTCAGAATTATTATGATCTCACTCGTGTACAGCTGTGGTCAGAGTGCCTGACCTCACTCCGTTCCTTATGTATGAATGAGCATTTGTGCACATCTGTCTGTGTGTGTTTGTTTGTGTCTGGCTGTTACGTTCAAAGAGTATTTCTGAGGGCTCTCCCAGCAGAGCAGAATAGGAATTGTTGAATTGGCTGTCTGTTTCCTCTATATGTGTGTGTTAGGGCCTCACGCACAGCAACACTGGCAAAGGGAACTCCTGTGGAGCAGAGTACCATGACCCCTCTCTGTACCACTGACTGCTACAGTAATGAAGGGAAGCAACAGGCTCCTTGTGGGATAACCGTATATTCACAGAGCTTCAAAAACTGAAAAAGTTGTTTATGTTTTCATGATACAGAACATGTGGTTGCGTTTATCATGACATGTACATTATGTATTTGGAATTTTTGATATTTATAAAAGCAAACATGTGATTTGAGGGTTTTTTTCTCTGTTTCGGAAACGTTTTGAATTTATGGTGTCACAAGGTCATCATCTGTGAACCGCGATTCCTGACCTTGAGCTCACGTGCCGTCTGCTTCTTCATCCTCTTTAGGGTTTCGGCGTAAGGAGTTCAGGGGCAAGCTTGCAATCGCCATCACGGCTAACTTCATCAACAGGAACACGACGGCGGAGGCAAAGGTGGAGGAGATCAGCGGGGTGGCCTTCATCTTCAACCAGAAGTTCTTTCAGGACCTCAGAGAAGCAACAGGTCTGTCGCACATCACCGCATCGCTTTAGGGTTTTTATGTTCTTTTTTTGAGGTAACTGATTAATACAAACACCTCAGAGTACAGCATAAAACACAAAAAAAGTGTTAAAACATTATGGAAGATCTCCAGTCGCTATCCCTTTGATCACAGTTATGAATTTTTCAGCTCATCCAATTAAAATGCTTAACGTTGGGTTTGATGCCAAGCTCGCCACAGTTTATTGCTGACGTGACAGTGTCCCCAGGGCTTTGGTTATGTGCTCTGAGTCGTGTAATTGCCGGTCTGGTCCTCTAATGACGACATAACAGTCAGCTATGGCAGTAAGGAAAAGCATTGTGTTTGGTATGTAACAATACGTCTCTTTATTGGCCTTTTTAGGTATTGACCTGGAAAACATTGTCTACTATAAGGATGACACGCACTACTTTGTGATGACTGCCAAAAAACAGAGCCTGCTGGAAAAGGGAGTCATTCTGCATGTGAGTGATCAAAGCCTATATCACAGTATGGTGTGTGTGTGTGTGTGATTGAGAGAGAACTGTTGAATCACATTCAGTCTCTCTGTAGTAGACATAAAGGCTATATGCACGCACAGACATCAGAAGTCTTTCTGTCTCTCATTTTGTTGTCTCTCCGTTTCATTCTTTCAGTCTTTTATTCACTCTTTGTTCTTGCCCAGTATCAGCCTAATGGTCTAACCAAGCCAACAGTGTTCTGGAACAAACTGCCAACTCAAGCACACTTACTGAGTGTTTGTGTCCTCACTATACACGGTAGTTTCCTCTCCCTGGCTACTTTCCACAGGAAAGCGGAAAGACCCTTTTGCATGTCTGTCTTCATGTGCAAACATTACTGAAGGTGTGCTATAGTCACGTAAGGCCTTTCTGGGTGGTAAACTGCTTTTAAGAGTGTCTTAAATGGACATTTTTGCAAATGTAGTCACAATAATCACTCTTCTTCAGACATTTTTAGCTGTCTGACTCATACATAAATTCTTCTACATGTTGTTATGGATGTAAGCTATGCATGTGTTTGCAAGTCTGTGTGTGTTTCCATGCTGAGCTGATGACATAATGAGGTTTTGTTATACACTGGTCTGAAGCTTTAGGGGATTTGGAGTCACTAGGCACATGTTAATGAAAAGGCACAGTTTACTCAAAGCACAAATGGTATGACTTCTGGAAGTTCCCTTTTAATAAAAAGTCCTAGAGAGATCCTTTTATAGCAATCTAAATGACTCTGCCCTGCCCCTTGGAAAAGGATAGAGGAAGGGTGGAAGGGTTGGCAGGAGGGCTACGAGTCCTCACAGTTCAAGGCAAATCAGAGAACAACCCCCATTCATATCTTCCGCTATCCTGCCCTGCCCTTCCCCTCACCCGCCACCAGCCTGGCATTCGACAACCCAGGGAGCTTAAAGATGGAAGAATGTGCCTCTCACCCGCCCTCTATGAAAACATGTCACTTTCAAAGCATGCAGTGATTTGATGCTACATGTTGGAGAGACTTGTGAACAGCACAGTTCATTCCACTATAAGTGCGTGGGCCTCTTTGTAGCACAATGAACTATTAAAGTGGGGGTTGTCAACTTCAAGCTCAGTACTTCAGAAGTTGATTTTAACAATGGTTGATAACATTAAGTTATGCTATGTTATATACTTAGTCATTATCTCCAAATGTGATGTATCTCTTTGTCACAATAGATGTCTTACTGACAATTTATTCTATGAATTGTGGCTAAAAAGTAAGATTTAAGTATAGGTTTCTCGACTTTTTCCTTTTTATCTCTAACATGCAGCTGAGGCACAGTAAACTTCTGCATATCCACATCCACTTTCTGTGATAACACATTTCTTATGCTTAGTAACACTTGCATTCATATAGAAGTTTTGTTTGAAGGCCCGTTTTTTCTATTTTTTACTGTTCTGCAACCTCTAACCTCATCTCTCTGATCTGTCCTGTAGGACTATGCGGACACGGAGATGCTGCTGTCGAGGGCTAATGTGGACCAGGTGGCCCTGTTGTCATACGCTCGTGAGGCTGCCGATTTCTCCACCAACCACCAGCTGCCCACACTGGACTTCGCCATCAACCACTACGGCCAGCCCGACGTAGCCATGTTCGACTTCACCTGCATGTACGCCTCAGAGAACGCCGCCATGGTTCGCCAGCGCAATGGCCACAAACTGCTGGTGGCGCTGGTGGGAGACAGCCTGTTGGAGGTGACTATTAATGTTTTATAAAGCTCAAGTTCTGGGTTGTTCTTAAAATCTTGCATCACAGTTCTGTTCCTTTTTTTATATCCTCGGGGCTTCTGTGTCCATATTTGGTTGTTGAATGTGTTGTTCACTGTTGTTTCCAGCCCTTCTGGCCCATGGGCACCGGCATCGCCCGAGGTTTCCTGGCAGCAATGGACTCTGGCTGGATGGTGAAGAGCTGGGCTCAGGGAAAAACCCCTCTTGAGGTGCTGGCTGAAAGGTGAGGGTGTGGAAATACTGATGCATAAACACCAAACTCACTCTACCCCGTTCTTGTACTCGCATTCAAGCACTCATGCACACACAGCTGCACGTACAGACACACACATTCCCTCTTTTCCAACACACCCTTTTATCTCTAAGTGCTGTACTAGGTATTCTGCCTGTATGTGATTTCAAGCATCAGTCCCACCTCTGCTAGTACTAATGGGATAAGAGGCTCTCAAAAGAACTGAATGGAATGTGACTCCTCTGAACTGCAGTAACTCTCTGTGCTCTTTGATAACAATGTTTATATGGTTTCTTCATCCATCATCATTGTTATTCAATTATGTTTTTCTCAATCTAATAAGAGGTCTCTGCCTATACAGTTAATGGGAATGTGTTATGTTTTAAAACTTTTTTCCTCTTTGCTTAGGGAAAGCATATATCGTCTACTGCCCCAGACAACACCGGAAAACGTCAGTAAGAACTTCAGTCACTACAGTGTGGATCCCACCACACGTTACCCCAACATTAGTCTCAACTTCCTCAAACCCAGCCAGGTGAGTCTGAGAGACAACCAATCACAACAACCCTCTTTTTCTCTCTCTCTGTTTTTTCATTGTAGAGAATTATTAGTTCAAAGTCAAGAACATCTACTCAATAAAATTAGAATGTGCATGTGTTTCTGTTACCGTGTGTACATAAGATCTCATTTTGTAGTAATATTTGTTTTGTTTTTTAAATATGTAGTAATAATGTGGATGTTGCAGGTGCGGCACCTTGTTGACACAGGGGAGTCGAGGGAAATGCGAATTGAAATCGAGAATGTGATCAACTCGTCGACACCCAAGTTGGCCAGGAATGGTTTGTATCTCCGATGTGCTTCCTATGCATTGACAAAAGAGGACTCGTAACTGTTTTAGTGTTGCAAAAAGACATTCCTTAATGTAGTGATTGATCGGTGTAGGATTTTGCTGCAATCACTGATGCTGAAATGTAATAATGAACTATTTTCACTCTAGACAATTACCTGCTTGACAAGCAGTCGCAAGGTAACACAAAAAGTCCAAATGCATGGTGTTGCTTTTCAGGGATTCCTAATAGTTTTAACAATTTAATGGTTACTTGCTTTGTACTCATAAATGGATAATAGTGGAATGATGGAACTTTTTAGATGGACTGATTGCAGCCTATGAAGTGTATTTTGCCTGTACTAACTTGGTCATTGATACTCTCATTCGAGCTCCCTGGTTACAGTATATTCAACATAAAATGTCACTCATAGCTGTTTTAAAGGTTTCCTGTGAGTTCTGCATCCTCTCCTAACCTCTCATTTGCATCCCTTTTCTCCTTTTACATCAGTAAAATCTTCACAGTTCATAATACCTCGTTGGCTGGTTAAAACTGGTACTAACATGGATGATGAGGCCATGGATGACAACACTTTATGACTCTGTGCTAAGCCTTGCCTGACCAAGGCCATTAGATTGCCCAACAAGAGATATGTAGTGCTGCCCAGAAACAGTTTTATATTTCTCTTCATGTTTAATCCAGATTCTCTCCAACCTGCTGCTTTAACATCGAGCCCTTTAATTTTCTCTTTCTGCCACGCCAGAATCCATAGCTCGATCCAGTAAACTGCTCAACTGGTGCCAGAGACAAACCGAAGGATACAGGAACGTTAACGTAAGAGACCTCACCATGTCATGGAAGAGCGGACTGGCCCTGTGCGCCCTCATTCACCGATACAGACCGGATCTCATGTGAGTATCTGAAATGAACACATGCAGAACACACACATAAGGAGCTAATTAGTACAGGTGGTAAATTTGTTTACCAATGTGTGGAAACTCTGCAAAGCCTATCTCATCGTGGTCAGAGCGAAAGGGTTAAAACTGCTGTGGTACCTGGAATGACTAGCCCGCTGTGTTTATGTGAGGTTGTTGGTTACAAATGATATTTATTGTCTGGTTGGGACCTTGGTTTTGGGCTGTATATCATTGTAAATTAGATGACAGCTACCAGTCACAATGGCCTCTCTGGTCTCCCCTTACCCTCAAACACACATTATAAACAACACAGTCTCCATCCGCATTGCCTAATGTAGTTTGTTACTCTCTTGAGGCAACATAGCGATTAACATTATAAGCTATTAGCATCTCAGGCCTGCCTGACCTTTACCAAGTAGTGCTGCGGTTGTGCTCCACTGCCTTTGATAGGCTAGATGATGGGAGGAGGGGGAGGGATACTCATGAGTGGAGATACCTTGGGAAAACTGTGTTCACGTGTACACATGTATAAGACGGATGGTTAAAGAGGTTTGAATGGAAGGTCTGCGCTGTGTCTGATGCGATGTTCCAGCGCTAATGCTTTTAAATGGACTGTTGAGCTGTATTGATGAGCCATGTTAATGGTGTTTTCAGCTAACAGCATAATGACATTTGCAGCAATGCTTTCCATAACATGTAAAGTAGCCTGCTATGTTTAGGGTAATGAAGCCTCTATGCCAGTTCCATTATATTCAAAGCTTTTGAATAGGTGTGGTTGGAAAATATAGATTTGTTCCCTCTCTAATTTTCTTAAATTTTGCTGATTCATCAAAAAAAAAAAAATGTTGCTGATGGTCAGTACTTTCTTCATTGATTTGGTGTGCATTTGAGAATGCCATTATCAGGACTGTAATAAAGGTATTATAGTGTTTGATATGTGTCATATAATATTGTTACTAGTAACCTTGTCCTTAAATAAACCTTAATGTTTGGGATATAAAATGGAATTTACATCACAATATTCATACACAGTAAATCTGATATCGTACATTCATGAGGTTCAGTGTCCAATATCAGTGTAATTTTCCCTCAGATTCCATTTTTAACTGTTAAAACAATAGAATCAAAAATCTGCATCAGTGTCACATTAATAGGAGCAGTAGGAAAGAATGCTCATTATTTTCTGATTAGCTGGACTTAGCTGATTAGCTCTTTTTCTGTACATCCCATGACATTTCATTCACTGCTCCTATCCTATCTTCTCTCATTCTCACTCTGTCTCTTTTTTTCCTCCTTCTTCCTGCCCTCAGCGACTTTGACTCACTGGACGAGCGAGACCAGGAGAAGAACAACCAGTTGAGTTTTGACGTGGCGGAGAGGGAATTTGGCATCTCGCCCTGCATGACTGGCAAAGAGATGTCTTCTGTGGTTGAGCCAGACAAACTCTCTATGGTCATGTACCTCAGCCAGTTCTATGAGATGTTTAAGGACACAGTGCCACCTGGAGGTGAGAGACTGCCTTCAGTCCTGAAAGGGTTTAAGGTGCTTTTTCATTCTCATACTCTTACATATTTCTCTTTGTGGATTTCTTTTCAGATAACCACAATTTGAGTCCTGAGGAGAAGGCGGCACTGATATCCAGCACCAAATCTCCCATCTCCTTCCTCAGCAAGCTTGGTCAGAGCATAGCAATCTCAAGGAAACGCAACCCCAAGGTAAGATCCTCACTGAATCACCAAATACAGCACTTCACTATTCCATTGTTGCAGTGGGAGAGACAATAACTCATGACATTTCATCAGCAGGACAAAAAAGAGAAGGATGTAGATGGTTTGGGGAAGAGAAGGAAAACCAGCCAGTCTGAAGATGTGAGTAGTTCTGACAGCAAAGCGTCTCAGATGTTTAGCTTGTGATTATTGTTTAAGCAGCATATCCACGCAGAATGGACTAATTAATCCCACTAGACTGACAGCAACAGGCAAACCTTTTTTTGTTTGTTTGTTTTTCTACTCTTCCTGCAGGAGGAGGTATCCAAGACCGGTCGTGACGACAGGCCATCTGTCCCACCTGTCTTGTCGGAGAGAAAGATGGATTCGGCCGCCGCGGGGAACAACAACAAAGTCAAGGTCATGGCCACCCAGCTGCTCGCCAAGTTTGAGGAGAACGCCCCAGCGCAGCACACAGGACTCAAAAGACAGGTATGGAGGAAATTGCATGGTTCAAAGCTACAGGGAAGAGAAGACTTTGTGGACATCGTAGGAGTTTAGACTGTCTCTGCGCTCTTGTTTTTGGTTTCATTGTTCTTACAATGAATATTTTGATGAACATGTAGATTTCATTCTTTGTGACAGGGCCTCTAGTCTCATGATGGAGGAGCTGTAGGCCACTGTATTAATGAGCTGAGGTCCAGAATGCTAATATTGGTCAGGCTGGGTATTGTTCCTGGTTCATGTAGGCGACCTCACACTGCTGACTGGGCTCAGAGGGCTCGGGTGAATTGGTTTGCAGAGCTTTGGTTTGTTAGCCACAGAGCAGTGGGAGGGAGGTGTGGGATACAAGAACACTAGACAGTATTGTTGATGGAGAGAAAGACAAATCTCAACTGTGGCTGTTTCAGACTACGTGTTGTTACTGTGTGTCTTGGAATAGCTGCTTCTGATGTGAACTTTCATTCTATAAAAGCTCGTGTTTGGGTGTTGCTTTGGCCATCGAATCTAAGCCCGTATTTATCCAGCGTCTCAGAATCATCAGGAATGCGATTAAAAACATTCGTACCTCAGAGTGGGACTGAGAGGAATTTAGGAAGTCTCCTACACTGACTTTCACAGGGACTACTCCCAGGAGAGAGTGTGTGACATCGCTGTTTTATGACACTATAACCTGTTGTAATTAAGATGAGTTATTCTTCATCACAGATGCAAGTGACATCTAGCCAGGAGGATTATTTTCATGGAAGTTTTCATCCAAGTTGGTTTTACGACTTAAGCCAAATAGTTGGTTCTGACAAAATCGTCACTATTTCACAACAGCACCCTCCCTGTTGCAAAAAAATGTAGCGTTGTGAAGACACAGGTTTCTGCAGGGACAGCGTGTGTTGTAATCGGTACCAGCACAAGGTCAGTCTCAAAAAAGTCATCTCTGCTTCCACGATGATAAATATGGGCTTTGGTGTATAAAAATGGATGAAATATTTTGTTGATATAGTAGATGAGGCTGATTGGTGAGTAAGGAGAATATTTTGAGGATTTATAAAAGATCTATTAAGGCTTCAGTAGTACAACAAGGTCCATTACATGCTATGTCACAGTTGTTTATTGAAATAATCTAACACTAGTTATGCTCCTATTTATTCACTGGCATTATGTTTTCACCAGGCTTGGGGGAGAGATACTTTATGCACACAAATGTGTTTTTCTTCTGTTTCCCTCTATAATTGAGGTACATACTGCATGACATGTGCTCTGGAGTATTTCTAAAAACTATTTCTCAGCATGATCTTCTTATGATTCTTTGTCATTTCCCTATTAGTTTTGGACACATATTTTCCAACCACTGTGACTCCATCCAGCCATGATTCACTTCCTTTTCTCTTGTTTCTCTCTGTCTTTCTCTCTCTCTCTCTCCTGGTCTTCACCTCCCATCATGGACCATTTCATGATGCCTTGCATGGTTATTCGCTCTAATTACTGGCCACACTCGCTGTCCGCTCATCTTTATCTGACCACAAAGGGGGAGTCTCTGCCCAATCTGGATCGCCTTTTGCCCCCTAGCCCGCCCCAAATCCTTCTGAATGAGCCAGTGCGCCTGGCACCTGTCCCAGCATGGAGAAAGGTAAAGAGTGGACCCGCCCCACCCCTTTACTGACTAACCACTAGACTGTGCATCTAACCAGACGTCCCTGTGGTGTGTCATAGTGGGCGAAGCTGCTTTGTGTTGACCTAGCACTTATCTGAGCCACCTTATCTGTAGACAGATCTCTTGTGTAAGATTTTGGAGGAACTAACGTAACAGCTCTGTTTTGCTAACCACACAACAAATATCCAATCACCTATGTGAGTGTTTAAACTTCTCAATAAGATGGCTATGGGTCTTTGTGTGTGTGTGTGTGTGTGTGTGTGAGACATATAAGAGTGCAACACCGTCATCTCTCCCCCTTGCTTCTCCTGTCCTGGTTCAGAGACGCACACAGCAGCAGGAGCAGCTGAGCATTCGCTACAGAGAAAAGCTCAAGTGTCAGACGCTACCCTGCAGGGGGGAGCAGGTATGGTTAGCTGGCCTGGTAGTCCTCCACTCCTCCAACCCTCTCACATCCCATGAAGTCCGGGTTCACCCTATAGGATTCAGATGAAAATGGATTGGCGCTCCAATCCAGAAGCAAGGGGAAGGGAAGGTAGCCTCGCCGAAGCCAGACAATAGCTAATGAGCTCATTTTAAGATGCTGGGAAACATCCACCGAGAGCCGATTAAGCCCCATGTAGATCAATCAGTGAAGATGGTTTCATGACTCCAAAATCTAGACAACAGCTGTTTAAATTAGGTGTTTCAAATTAAAGATGATTCTGCAACTGCACGGCATACAGTATTTCTCGCCTCAGCTGTATGGAGGAATGGATTTTGTTGGATAGTCGAGGAGAAATTTTGCAATGTTTCCAAACCCCCACAGAGAAATGGTAGAAAAATATTCTTTCCAAACTGCTCATACCTGCTTAAAAATAACACATAACACAAACAAGACTTGGACTGGCAGCTACTCAGGTCTGCAAGAACTGTTTTTCCATTTTGAAATTTGGTGGACATCTGTCTCAAACAAGCCTTGTCTTCAGGAAAAACAGTAAAATATGAGACCAGATAAGGGCGTTGCATTCATTGACAGAACATATGAGGAGTTAAAAGTGTTTCACAAGAAGAAACAGAAAAAATAATGAATGATATTCTTCTTATCATGTCTACCTTTCCCCTCTTGTTGATTTCTTTTGCTACCTCTCTGTGACCTGAGAGCTCCAGTTCAAGGTCCCCTGGTATTCGTGTTAGGCACCATCCCTACTCATAGCTGCACAGACATGAGAATTAAGATCCACTGCTAGTGTACATTCACTCCTCCAGCCTCTGTAGAAGACCACCTATTGTCAGCTGGTCCACCACTCTCATGTGAATAACCGACTCAGCACAGTTAACTGCCCGCAACAGTTTTCTGCTGCTTATGCATAGAAATTTGTCTTTTTTTTTGTCTTGTGACTAGACTAAGCATTCACATCACAGACATTGATTTAAAGCTTCATGCTCGCCTATTAAAAAGGATTTCATTCACCCGGTGTTCTTAAGTGTCCTCTCACTGTAAGTCTAGCTGCTGAGTAAATTAGTTGAAACTCAAATGTAAAGACTGGAAATAATCTTGATAATCCAAAGTACTTGAAGTGTTAGGGAAGTAGAGTGGCTGTTATTTTACAGTTATTAGTGAACTCCTTTTTATTTGCCCTCTTCTCATGAATCAGCCTTTGTTTTATTACGATATTCTCGTCCCATTTTTTTCTATAATATTCTATAATAAGTTTCTGTACACTCAGCTTTAAACCTCATGTCAAGGTTAATTATAACATCATTGAGCTATTTCCCCTTTTGGAAATGTCTCTCTTCAGCCATTGGACTGTATTTACAGTATGAAGCGGTTTATTTTTCCATGTGCGCTTTGTGGGTGGTCTTTTTCTGGGAGCATGTACGTGAGTGTGCACCAGTGTGTCAGGCATTGCTAATGGTGCTTGTAGTGTAAGTGAACCTAACATAAGTGCAGAGGGACACCTCACTAATTCTATTAATCAACTCTATTATTAAGTGTGTGTCGAGTGTGTACACATATGTCTCAGTTTTACAGTCTTTTGAAGGCACTGCAGTTCAGTCTGCCACTACGAATGACAATGAGAGGAAGTGTGAATCATATTTACTTGTAGCAGTAGCTCGTCATTTTCATCATCATTCTTCATCAACTTCTGCTGAATCTGCTGTTCCTGTCCTGTCCATCTCTCAAAGGCCAGAAGTGGCGCAGACCAACTGTCCAGCTCGGGTTCTCGGAGCTGCCCAAAGAAAACCATTCTGCTCCCTTCTTCTTCCTCCACTTCCTCGCTCTCTCTTCACTCAGAGGTGACACATTCTGCTGTATCCGTCTGTTTGTGTCTGTCTATCTCTGTCTATCTCTGCTGCAAACCCATCTAGCATCCCATAACGCCTACCCCCGTGTTTCTTCTCCACAACCAGTCTTCTTAATTATGTCCGCTGCACCTCAGATTGGACCCCTGCAGTATGTAGTATAAATAACATTTCCCCAAGTGAACTTCCTACAAAGGTTACAGTCTTGTTTACTTCCTCGTGAGTGGGTAGTGTATGTCATTTTTATCAGAGCAGCTGCATGTTTTCATGCTGAAGGGTATGTTGTTGGGATGTGGCAGCTTATATATAAATGTAGACTCAGGAGACTTTGGGTAGTTTTTTCCTTATTGTCAGGCACTGTCAGAGATTCTGCATAACAAGCTGTGCTCTGACACAACAGTCAACCACTCCTCTTGTAAGAACATAATTCTGCTTGACAAAAACCAAAGTGTTAATGCAGTATGTGTGTCTGCTCATCTCTGCCTTTAAGCATTTGGGTAACAGTCCGGAGGAAGAGGAACTTCAATACTACCAGATGCCTCTGAAATACGGGGTAGAGTAAAATGGATGATTGCATGGATATGTATTGAGTTTGCCATTGCTCTCTCTGTTTGTGTTTTTTTTTTTTTAATGAGATAATGGTTGGAGTAGCTGTAAACAGACTTCTGCTTGGAACAAACAGCCAAATCAGGCTTTTCTTTATATTAAAAAAAACATGGTGTTAAAAGCAGCCCTTTAGCTACACCCAAGCCATCATCAAAGTCTTCTTTGGCAGGAGTGGAAGCCACTGCACCTGATAGACCCTGGACCCATTCACATACCTGGTATACAGGAGAGGGCTGACCGCCTTATCTCTAAGTTTAAGGGCAAACCTGACAAGCCACCAAAGGTGAACACCATGCATGGATGAATTTTGTGAACATAGTTTCCAGTGTTGAGTATTATTTAATCTAGTAGCTCAAGTTAAAAATTCACATAAGCCTGTCAAGATTCAGTTTTACATTTCTTGGTATATTTCTTTGCCTACATGGGAAGAGAAAATGCTGTTGGTGTATGCGTGCACCTTCTCTAAAGTCTAATTACCTCTTTCAACCATCCCTCTTTTCTCCCTGGAGCCTAAGAAAAAGCCGTCCCGTTTCTTTTTAGAGCAGTGGCACTTGTCCCGAGGCCTGGCTGAGAGTCCTGGCTCACCACTCTCCTCTCCCGACTCTTGCAGAAAGGTTAGGTTTTTGGTGCTGTGGCCTGAGACTCTTCACACATCACTCTCTGTTGCACTGAGGCATAACCTCTTATGGAAGTTTTGAGTTTAAAACTGTACTTGCACTATAGGCTCAGTATTTATTTCTCAAGTGTAGCCTGTTGTTATGGTCGGTATTTCTGCTAGATGCCTTTCCTAACTGCAGGGCATTGCTGTCATAGTTAACTCACCCAGTCTTACATTACTGCATAAATTAGAGGCTGTCAGCTGGAACTATGAAAACAATCGCTGACAAACCATATATGGCTTTTGCCACAATGACAAGGTTTTTGGAAACCACTAAAAAGGCAGAGAATAAACTACATTTTCAACTTCGCACATCCCTTTTGTGATTGAATCATTGTTTCTCTGCAGGAGCAAGTAAGGCCTCTGCATTCGGATGACCCAGTGCCCTTATATGTGCTTAGTATTCAGGAGAGGGCTGAGCAACTTGCCTCCCAATTTGAGGGCAAGCCAGCCGGACCACAGGTGAAATTTCACCATTCGCACAGATTATTATTTATACATGTTAATAAAGAAACACATTTTTTGGGAGTCTTTCCCTGTTGGTTAACTTTACCTTTGTAGGAGCAGAAACCAAAATCATCTATGTAACCCTATTACTGTAGGTTGTTGGCACTGTTAGTCAGTATACATTATTATGCAAATGATTGCCACATGTAAATAAAAACTCAAAACTGCTGTTAAACTAAATGGGAAATGAATGAAAAATGATGTGAAGGCAATGGATGTAATTTGACATAAAACATTACAAGTTTCTCTGTTTATATTGGGCAATGGGACTTACATGGCTAACCTTGACTGCAGAGCAGATGAATATACAGTTTTCTCCCCTGAAAGAGAGCTAGATATAAACTCTTTACAGCTGTAGAGTTAATGATATTTCATCTGAGCCACGAAATTGTGCTAGTTGGGTAGCATTGTATGCTAGTAGAGGCTAATGTGTTAGCATAGAACACAAGAGGGAATGACTTGACAGAAAAAAAGTCAAGTTCAATTAACTTTAGTTGGTATTTGGACAGGTACAGAGTACAAGCACATTAGATTTGTTTATTTACACAGTTCTCAGTCATTTATAGAAAGAAAGATACAAAAAGAGAGATAAGAACATCATTAAAATGGAGAAACAGAACGTAGAAGTCACATTGAAATAGAAATAGCAGTGTTAGTAGCCCACTATTACTCAGCAAAATTATGCTAGTATGCTAGCATAACAACACCTGACTTTCTGAAGAGTCAGGTGTTTGGGAGTCAGTCTCCCGAAACAAAATTTGGTCTTATAAATTTATTTTAGACAATGGTGTAAAAGAGGAAAATTCTAAAACAAATCAACAGATAGATGTTCATTTTAGGGTCTTCAGTTGTTAACATTTTTGCAACTTTTTTTTTTTTTTTTTAACTTTTTAATTTAACTCAACTGTGCTTCTAACTACTCTCCTCTGTTCCTCCTTTTTGTGGAGCCTAAGAAAAAACCCTCATGTTTCTTTATGGAACAATGGCACCAAGCCCGAGCCCAGTACTCCCCTGATTCTTCCCCCTCCTCCTCTGACAGCTTGAGACAGGTAGTCATTTCACACCTGGAAGGAATGGAGTGCGGTGACGCTAACACACTACACATGTACTTGGTCTTTTGAGAAGATGCACCGTCTCACTTAGTTGCAGATGTTGCTTAACACAACTTAAGCTCACCTGAGACTTACTGGCTGTTTGTTGTGAAATATGAAGAATCTCATTTAACCTCTCACTTGTTTACTGTGGTTGTTCTGTTTAATATGTGGGCGAATAATTAGTTCCGTAACTGTGACTGATTTCTATCTGAACAGGTATCAAAATGTTTTTAGCTGGGCCGTGCTTGAACTCAATTATGATTCAAACAGTTATTTTGCCAAGGGAGTCCCTACTGGTTGTTGTGGATTGGAAGAGCAGCTTGGCAGCAAAAATCTAATTTAGTGTGAATCCCACGTCGACAAGCACAGTTCCAACTGCGGCGGAGTAACGATTTTGCAGTGCAGTGGGACTTCAGCACAGCAAAGTGTGCTCAAATCTCGTCCATAGTAATAGTTTTCTTGGCGTTGGTTTGCCTCATACTACATGTGATGCCCATTCTATGAAAGTATGAAAGCTCCTTTTCAGCATTCAGTTTTATTTGTATTTCTTGTTTGATTAGTCAGAGCAGTGGTGGAATGCCACTGTGAAGCTTTCCCGAGTGTGCATGTGAATGAAAAATGTGAATTAATGCATGACTGCTTTACATGAGTGTGTAAGCATGTGTAGTACTCCTCATAAACAGAGAGCACAGGTCCACTAAGCAGCTGCAGTCTTTCAAAGTATTGGTGTTGATCTCTGTGATCTCTTTTTCTATTGTCCCAAATCCAATAAAGGTATTTGTCGCAGGTAAATGCACATTGGACCTTAAAGAATAATTTGTTTGACTGAGGGCAGAAGTGATTTTTTTCAGCTTTGGACTTGTCTCAGTTTGTTTGGTTTGAAGCTAGGTGGGGCTGCCAGCTGATCTAAACACTAGATCAGCAAAGCATGGAAACATCGCTCTGTCATGTCTAGATGCCCTGTATTGTTTGTGAATACCCTCTGTGTTTAAGCACTTGTTGCTATGCTGAGTGATTTCTTTCCACACTCCCCCACCCCCCCTCTATCCTATCTGTTTTCTGTTTTTCATGTTTCCTTCTCCTGCATCATTTTCTAACATTTCTCCACCTCTCTTTTTTTCCCCCCTTAATGCTGTTGATAGCGCTATGTAAGGATGTACACAGGGGGAGTTAGCTCATTGGCTGAGCAGATAGCCACTCAGCTTCAGTCTCAGGAAGAGCCCAAGCCTCTGCCTGAAAGGAGGGATTTGGTAAGCACACTGCCCCCCCCGGGGTAGGAGGCATGTGGCTGCTGCACAAATCAGAACCTCAGAGAGTGTTGTTTGCTGTCACAAGTTAACCTTGATCCATCTCCCTTTAGCTGTACAGTGTGTGTTCAACAAGTAATCGCAGTTTGGGCTACTGTTGTGTTTGTAGATGGTAAAGAGAGATGAGTTTTTATTGTTCATCCCTGTTCCTACTTATAATCTTTGACTCACCATATTGTGGTATTGTTATTAGGTTATAAATTAGCTCAATACCCAGCATACATCTACTTGGTTTGGCGTGTGAGCGTGTTGATGTCCACTAAATCGTATGTATTTAAACCCTTCCTCCTCTCTAATCTCCTCGCCTCTCCTCTCCTCCTCTTAAAAACTGATTCGATGGCGTTTCTTTTCACAGGGCTCCCTCCGTAAAGAGTTCCCCGTCAACATCGGAGGCAGCGATGTCTGCTTTTTCTGTCGAAAGCGTGTGTATGTGATGGAGAGGCTGAGCGCAGAAGGGAAATTCTTCCATCGCAGCTGCTTCAAGTGCGACTACTGTGGCACCACACTACGACTGTCCTCCTATGCCTTTGATGTGGAGGATGGTAAGACTCACATCAAGGAAACTTATCTTGTTTCATTTACATTGCGTACTGTCATTCAGTTGTTTATCATTAACTGCAGCCAAAATGAATTAAACGTACCTTTGGCTTCATGATCACAGTAGTATAAAGTGAAAACAATGAGAATTAATATTTACTTTGATGACTTGGACTAAACAATTTTAATCAAGTGTAATTGTAAGCCAGAAAATATCATCAATCAGTGACTTTTTCCACCAGTCATTTCTTGAATGTGTGACTTTGGTGCTCCCCAGTGGTTGTATCAAAAAAGAAACTGGCAGACAGACAATTTGCACCACAACAACCTTCCACTCCCATCATGGATCTGAGCCATGAATGAGATGAATACAAGACATAAACTACACCAAATTTCATTTTTATACAAACAAAACCTCATGCCATCAGAATAATTTTGAAGCTGCTATAACCACATGTAATTTGAAGATCCGGTGGCTTTAATTGAAGACAATGTGATGTGACATTACAGTGACCCCAGATTGGAGTGAAGTCTTATGATTCATATTTTCCCTCTCTGGGAGGTGTCTATTATTCTGAAGGACAGGCAGCAGATTGTTCATTCAGACAGAGTAACTGTTTCTCAGAGTTTGCCGTAGGACTGAAACCCACTGAGGGTCTGAACTGAGACAGAAAGGAAGAATTTTTTTATTCTAAATAACAAACACACAGTCTGCTTCTGCAGAACAGATAAAGCCTTTGGACTCTTTGAGTTGATATTTACAGAATATGCTCTGCATACACAGCACCAGTCAAAAGTTTAGACACACTTTATCATTCAAGTGAATGGGAAAGTGTGTCCAAACTTTTACTGTATTTATTCATTTTTGCATTCATTATTTCTTCTCATTTACTCTCTTCTTCCTTTAATCCTGCAGGGAAATTTTATTGCAAGCCGCACTACTGCTATCGTCTGTCTGGCTATGCTCAGAGAAAGAGGCCTGCTCCCTCCCCTGCTCCAATCACAGCTAAGGTACTTGTTTTCTATTTACTACATCCTGGTGGAAATCAGGGCTGGCTGGCAAATAATGAAAAAATGAATTATTTGGTTTTATCTCAAAAAAACAGTGCTTAGTTATGGGCACAAGGGCCAACATGTTGGAAGCAGAGCAGAATATTAAACAGGAAATATTTTGTCCCTCAATCGTCTGTTCTTGTGTTATGACATTTTCTTCATCCATAAGGCCACTTGTGTCTCCCAACACTTTGCTGTGGTTGACATCAGCTGTCTTTTTGCAGGAGAACCAAGCGCCCCAAACTCCTGTGGCGACCGTGGATGCCCCCGGAAGGGCGATGGCAGTGGCAGCCCCCTCGGCCGAGCTCCAGCCTTCAGGTACCCCACTTTCCTCTCTTGCTGTGGCGGCTGCGCCCTGCCGTCTGGCCATGGGCGTGGGATCGATGCGTATCCTCCGCCGCACACTCTCCTGGACCTGCCACCAGGTGGCACACAACCCCCTAGACTCTCCCTTCCTGTGTACCTACTGCATCTACCTCTTCTGCTGTTTCACCATCAATGTCTTGCTCAACCTCCTCTAGCATGACTCTCTTGTCCCTCTTCTTTTTTTCCCCCCCTTCCTTCCTTTCTTTCTTTTACTCTTTGCCAACTAATGTGGGATTGTATAGATTTAGCTCTCGCATTCTCCTCTGATTGTATTGACTCACTGAGCCTGCGGGGTGTTCATGTACATCTTGTGATTCTTCATCTCAGTGATTTATTTCTTGAAGATGCAGCATTCTTTCTGTTTCTGTTAGCAGCCATTTTATAACTTGTGATTGGCCGAGACAGTTAAGCAGCGCTCTGGCAGCGTCATTTTAGAAGTGAATGGTGCATCTTGAATTTATTTATTTTACTTGGCTTGGAAATTAAAATTAGTTTGGCAAAGTTCCTTCTGGTCAGCTCTCCAGGCAGCGATATTAACCATTTCTATGACTCTCTTGCACAGCTTCCTATTCTGATTTTATTGTTAGACGTGGCAGCAAAGTGCCAGATTTCTTAATTCAAAATATCAGTTAAAAATTGGCATATAGCTTTACATTCATGTATTTTAAGTGAATTATTTACCTAAACATGATTTTTGCCTGCCATTGTTTTAATGAAGAGCCAAGCTTAATTCTTTTGTGATTGTAACCTCTAGTGGCCTGTCACTGCTCTCTTTAAGCTCTACCTCCTCTCCTGTGTGATGTGTTTCTTTTAGAGCCTGCTTTGTGATGTGTTTCTCTCCTATCTGTAAGCTGTTTTGCACCTACAGTATCTCTCTCACTGAAACTCACCATACTGTGATGAAAGTGCCTGTATCAGTGTTTTTTGTGAGCTTTACCTTTCCCCCTCCTACCAGAGCAGCTTAAAACTGAGAGCTCTACTAGTGCTTGAATTAGTGCCTGTGATTGGTTCTCCTGTGATTTTTTTTTTTTTCCACTCCTCTGTCCGACCTTCTTGGCTGCCCTGTCCTCCTGCATCCCTCAACCTCTCACCCCAGTCAGACTGCTGTTAAGACCCACTTGTGTTTGCTCAGTATACTGTATGCATCTTTGCAGCATTATTTGCGTCGCGTATTATAGTTCAATATTTTCAATAAGACCAGAAAGAGGTGAACAGAATAGAGAGAGAGAAAAGTAAACATGAGGATTTAATAAGTAAAGTGTAGGCCTGCTGCATTGTGTGGCAAGTGTAGTATTATAACATGAGAGTAGTTAATTACAAATACTCTAGTCATGCTAAACATATCTAACATGAATTCTATGACAAGCTTTAATAATTATATTCCGTACTAGGCGATATGAGAAATAAATGTGACGTGTGTCACAATATCTCTACAGGTGTGGAAAAACCTACATCATATTTTCTTGATCATATCAGACTTTATTCAGCGTTCAAAATTAATTATTTATTCAAAATGACTATTTTCAGCTGATATTCTCAAGTATTTTAAGTAATTTTAGGAGAAATCTGACTAAGTTATTACTGTGTGCCGTTCATTCATTATCGTTTATGACTAATGACATGGTAAATGATAAGTATCAATATAGTGCTCTCTGTGGAAATGGCAGTATAAGTCGTTTTCACTTTTAATTTCAAGGTTCATTTGTGTGGAAAGATGAAGCATAAAATTTGAAAGGACTGGGTAGTTTTAGCTATCTTACATTTTCAGGCATGTTGTCTTGTTAAGGAGAGAGAAAGGAACAATTGCAGCTGTTTGACCAAATTCCTCATCTACTAAAAAAAAAAAAAAAAGCTACAGTATCAAATATCACACATTCACTGTCACACATATCCTTTTTTTAGTGGGATTTACATGGGGGTCATCGGTCATGGGGGGCAATTTTATTTCCGCTTAAAGTGAGTGGAGAGATGACAGATGTAGTTTAATGAGTAAAGTACTATTTTGATCCATTCCACTCACATTCCCCAAAACCCTGAAAGACAATTTTCAGAAAGAAAAATACAGTTTTAAGATTTGCTTCTCAGGATGGGAAAAAGGCAAGGCACCAACCTTGTACCTATAACTGTAGAATAATAAAACTGTCTTAGAGTGTTAAACTTATTTGTGTTTGTTGATACTATTTGCTGTAGGAATATAATCTAATGCAATAAATTCAGTTATAGAGCTTAAATCGGTGTGTTCTTGTCAGTTTGTCCTTAAAATACAAGTTTGCTTTTGTATAGTGGGATTAAAATGGGAATAATAATAATATAATTGTACAAAAAATGTGTGGAAATACTCTAGTTTTACTGTTGGATGTGTGATGGATTTGATGCTATTAGACTGATGCTGACACACAGACATCGTCAGAATTAATTTGTATCCATAATAGTACTTTTTGTACACAGTAGGCATGTTATAGTTCAGTTTACTTACACAGAGCCAAATATAGTTAGAAGCCTAATCACACCTATGCCCTCAGTCAGTCCTGCAGAGGGTTATGTTCGTCTCTGCTCCTCTCCTCTCTGCTGTGCATCTACCTGATTCTCAGTTGTATTTTCTGTGCTCTCTTTCCTCCAACTTCGGTGCTCTGCCTCCTTACCTCCATCCCGGTCTGATGTCATCGTTTCACCTGGGGGGTCCCCACCTTGCGCTCCACCGTCAACCACAGCGCCGGAGGTCAACGGGCTGCAGGAGCCGAGCCTAGCTAAACGACTGCGGGGAACTCCTGAGCGCATCGAGCTGGAGAACTACCGCCTGTCGATGCAGAGGGAGGAGGAGCTGGAGGAGGTGCCGGAGGAGACGCTGGCGGAACACAACCTCAGCAGCGTGCTGGACAAGGCCACAGATGCTGACCTGGGTTCCAGGTAAGAGCAGAACAACAGCATACGCTCTTTGTCAGGATTGAAAAACATTTTTAGTATTTCTAGTGTGCTGAAACCCTGATGTGGATTATTGGAATTGATCCTTTGTTAAATCAGTTTCTTGTGCTGTTCTTTTTTATTTTGTTAGTTGTTTTGTTTTTTCTTTTGTGGTTTCTTTCATTCTTATAATTTGTGACATTCAAAGTGTACACTCTGTTGATTCTTCAACACTGGATGTCAGAAAAGCTTGCAGGAGAACATGTAGATATTCAAATTCAGCGCCTACAGCAAATGTTAGAGGAAATTAGAGTCGATGTGAAATTCATTCTGTCAGTGACATGGCCCTGTCGTTTGCAAACACTCGTGTTCCCTCCCACTTAATCTAACACATCTGAGACTCCTCTTCTGTTTTCCAACAGTAGCTCAGAGTCAGACATGGAGGAGGAGGACGAGCAGGAGGATCAGGATCAGGAGGAGGTGGAGGCGGAGCAGGAGCAGCAACCTCTCAGCCCCTCAGACCTCGGCGGTGTTCCCTGGAAGGAGGCGGTAGAGCTCCACGCCAAACTGAGGGGCGACGACGCAGAGGGCGAGGCTGTGGCCGACGCCGTCAGCAGGGACGGAGAAGTAGAGGAGGAGGAAGAAGAGGAGGAAGAGGACGAGGAGGAGGAGGATGAGGAGGAGGAGGAGGAGGAGTCGAGCGATGGTAAATTTTTTTTTTTACACTCTTGGTGCGATTTACAGAGTGCTTCCTGTGAAGACTGGAAAAGTAGTCCGTTTCCTTTTGTGTATGTTTTTGTATGTTTACACCCTGTCCGACACAATTCAGAACTCCACCTACTTTTTATTGAATTCTGTTCCACGTGTAGTGTGTGTCTCAAACATTGTTGCTTCTTCCCTCCTTCTCCACCTTCTCCTCTTCATTTCTTCCTCCCCATGTGAACTGTGTTTGTGTGGGTGCGTGTATGCGTGTATGTGTATGTATATATTTTTTTGTTGGGCCTCTGTCTCCCCCTGCTGGCAGAGGGGGATTACTGCCCCTGGGACAGGGAGCTCCAGTCAGGCCTTTGGCTAGAGAAGTACCTAACAGATGAAGAGGATGTTGGTACATTTAAAGGTAGCAGCAGAACTGCCTGTGGATGTGTTTTGAGCGTGATATATATAATCCTTGCTGGTTTGGGTTTCTTTTTTCAAGGATTTCTCCAATTAGCGTGGCTTTCTATTTTTGGTATCTTTTTGTTTTTTGGTTTGTCGGTTGCAGTTTTGTGTTCATAGTGGTGCCTTTCTTAGAATTATGAATCCCATTTTTAACCTGCTGTTTAACACATCTGTTTTTGTGTATGGCTTTGAAATACTAATCTGATAGATACCAGAGATTTTTTGTTTCCCCCCTAGGTGCTGCAGTATGGTTTGGTATTGATCGGCAGACTTTTTCTGTTGAAGAAATGGATTTTTATTTTTTTTATCTTTATATCTTTGAAGCTCACTCTTTTGGTTTGATTTTTTTTTTTTGCAGTCTAGTGCATGCAGCCTCCCTCTACTCCTCTCTGATGATTTTTCATTGCCACTATATTCTAACTGTCTCTCTGCCTTCTCTCCTTCATATTTGTCCTGTCTTTTCCCTCTCTCTCTCTCTTCTTCCTCTTGTGTGTCTCTCTACCTTCCCTGCACAACTATCCTACTTCCTCTTTATCTCTCTCTCTGCTCTCTTGGTTCACACAACTTCACCACACCCCAAAAAAACACAACGCTGCATCATACGCTGACACCCTCATTTAGCCAGGAACCTACAGATTCAGCAAGTCCTGCAGCCTGTGGATCCCCAGGCCATTCCAGGGTTGGTGAGAACACACCTGGACTCTGAGACAGACAAGGATGGCCAGCCAGCCTCAGGCTCCCAACTCTCCCAACCCTCTGAGCTCACGCAGCCCTCCTCCACAGGTAACCCACCCTGAGGAGCTGAACTCTGGGAAGGCTTTGCTTGGCGAGTCCCAGGCTGTAGGCCGTCACGGGGTTAAGGATCAGAGTGTCTCATTGCACCAGTGTGGCTGCTGCTGTTCTGTTTGTATGTCTGCGTCTGGGACAGGAGGAGCCACCTCCCCCAACTAACCCACCTGTTGTTTATAATCATCTCTGATTTTGTACATTTTTGTCACATTGCTTTTTTTCTCGGAATGTCTAATTTTGTATTCAATCTTTTAATTTGTTGTTTACAGTCGCTGTTGGTCCTCTGGGGTGAACATTAAGTTCTTCAAACGCATCCCAGTGCACCATATAACCCCCCCCTTGTCAATTCTTTTGATTTTTTTGTCCTGCTTTGTTCTTTTGTGTTCTGCTATGTTCTTTCCCATGTGTCTAATTACTTTACTGTTATTTCCCCTGCCATCTATCCCTCGTTGTTCTGTATCTTCTGGTTTGAATGTAGCCCCTGCCCACACATCCGCCCGACACGAGGCTGTGCGAGTCTGGTTGGAGTCAATGTCTGGAGGTAGCACAGACTTAAAAAAGGGATCTCACAACATCCCGTCTTAGACTCATATTCTATCTGTCTGTCGGCTGGCCTTTTCCTGGAGCATGCACGAACACATGCAAAGACCGGTAGACTCACAAGCATGCATGCTATAAGGCTGTCACTCTCGAGAGTTCTGCTCTCTTGGGGTCAGATCAACACCTGTATTTCACCTTTCACAACCCAACCTCTCATCCTACCCTTTCAACTTCCAAACAATGTATTTTCTCTTTACTTGCTTGGTGTATTGTCCTGTAATGTAACATATTCCAGAGACAGATAAGCCATCAAGGCTTGAAAACACTTAACATCATGGTGTTTCTTGCCCTGATGGGTAATGTGTGAAGTATTGCACTTGGAAGCTGTTACTGTTGGTATATTTTAGGACTAACCCCTTACTGGCACTTATACTAGCACAAAGTTCAGAGAATGATGCTGTTGAGGTACTTGATCAACTGTTTAAAAGCTTGAATGAATCAAATGAGAGTTCTACATATACATTTGGGTTTATGGGCAGCACTTGTGTTCTGGGTTAAAAGCTTAATATGATCTCCTTGTGCTCCGACCCATTAGAAGTGGATATTCTTTCGGTACGTGCTTGTGCACCCACCTGAACAAAGGCATATTCAGTGCATTTAGCAGAAATTATAGTAATGGTTATGCTATTATTTCCAAATTGCATGTATTAACTATGTGGGTTATTTCCCTGTGTCAGTTTTGTTGGAACAATAGTCTCTCCCACAAAATTTTGTTTACTTGAGGATCGGTTCTGCTTTTGCTTGATAATCCTAAAATGAATAGCTGCATGTATCTGTCCACAAATGCTACTCTGTACCCATCCTTTGTTCATATTTATTAACAGACCTACTGCATATTATTTCATTTGTATGCAGAACTAATGGTTTCCTTGCCAGAAAAACCTTCCTTAAAGCTGTCCTCACAAAAAAAAAAGGATTTTGGTTTTGAAGCCTTTTCATCCTTTTTTAACCTTAAATTTCTTTCTATAACTGCGCTCCACTCTTTTAAATTGGTCTTGATAGATTTTTTCATTAAGAAATCTTTGAACTCCGGTGCTTTTTTTTAAAAAAAGTAAGCTAGCAACTAGAATTTGTGAGAAAATTTCAGTTAAGGTTAGGTTATTAGGAAGTTGGAAAAAGTTCTCACTATGTTATTGACTGAAGAGAGAATGTGTTACTCAGTTAGATAATTTCTTGCCATTTCTTTGTCACGTCAGAGCCCTGTGAGGATGACGACCTGGAAGCAGAAGCAGACAGTCCAGATATGGAGCCTGGTACAGAGATGGATCAGGGTAGGCAGCCAAAATAATACTGATGCTAATAAAACCATCAATTCAGTTTTTTGTTTACATAGAGCTATGCTCCATTACAATAAAAGTTTGGAGATAATTACAGTTGTAAAGCTGTGTAACGGTACAGTATTTTATAATGCTATGTTTCAATTCCAGATGACATCCCCTCAGATGCAGAAGCTGAGGCTCGTTTGCACCAGCCAGGGCTCACTGAAGCGCCTCCTGAGGAAGACAAAAAATCTGAAAGCCTGGGAATGGCTTCAAGTATTGGTACATGTCACTGATCATCTTCAAATGGATCACTCAGATATATTTTTTTTTACATTACTAAAAAACATTTTTGTTGTTTGTTCATTCAGAACCATCCAGCACCAGCCCGGTGCAGAAAGAAGAGGATGTTGTCCTTTCCCCACTTAAACCATCTCCCCAACCTGAAACACAGGTGAGATAACTTCATGGTTATCAAGTTGAGGGTGTGCAATGTTCATTTTGACTAAATCCTGATCTTCTGTTTTTTTCCCTCAGATAACTCCGATATCTCCTCCCTGCCTGGTGAAGTCTCCGGGCACTCGCTTTTTCCCAGAACCTTTCATTCCTGAGGAAATGACACTTGAGCGAACAACTCCGTCTCCAGTCGCCAAGAGCCCAGTGTGCCCTTCACCTGCTCCTGTCCACAATCCTTCTTCTGTCCCTTCTCCCACTCTTGCTGCTGCTGCTCCTGCCTCATCTCCCCCCAGGTCACCCGCCGAATCACCCATCATCTCTCCAGTCAAGCCAGCCATCGAGTCACCTGTCAGATCCCCTGTCAAGTCACCGGTTGACTCCCCAATCTGCTCCCAGCCCACCCCCCTACCAGAGACTTGCACACCTAAATCTCCGGTCTACCCTCACCGCTCAATTTGCCCTCTCACAGGCAACCCTCTCTCCCCAATCTGTGCCCAGCCTTTAACCTGCCGTGAACCCTCATCACCCCTCACCTCTGATTCGCCTGTCAGAACTCAACCTGTCCCCGCTGTCACTTCGACACCCATGGCCAAAACAGAGAAGGCCGCATCTGAATCCTCAAAGTCTGAAGACTCCTCAACAGACGAAACTCCATCTAAAAAGACTGATATCATTGAGGAATTTTGGTTAAAGAGTGCCGAGATCAGAAAGAGCCTCGGTCTCACTCCTCTGGACCGCAGCAGTAAAATCTTAGAGAAAAGTGTTGATAAGGCTCCAACGCAGGAATCCACCCCTGCCAAGACTCAACCTCCGGATGTTTCTGAGGAGCAGAAGCCTGCATTTACTGGCCGCGCTGTCATTCGTAGACTCAACATCACTCTTGAGGGTCAGGTCATTACTCCCATTGCTCCTCCGGAGCTCAAGAGTAACGGCTCTGATAAGAGGGACCTCAGCAGCAGCTCTGGCTTGGGGTTGAATGGGAGCATGGCCACGAGCCAGACGGCAAACAGTGACAGCTATAACACGTCTGACTCCACCATGCTCACCCCACCCTCCAGTCCACCACCACCTGTGCCTGCTAATCAGTCTCCAGCCGTGCTCAGGCAGCAGAGACACCAGGTGTCCTGGAGCAACGGAACAGATAAACCTCCGTGTGAGCGTGCCAAAGAGCCAGCAAAAATTAAGACTCCGGTTCCTGCACCGAGGACGCAGCTGAGCCCCGTGTCTGTGCCCAAGCCTGCGCCCAGGAAAGTCTCGTCACCGCAAACAGATATAGAAACAACTCCCGTGGTTGTCATGAGGGAAAAGAAGAAGCCGCGGCCGGAGGAGGCGAGGAAGTCGTTCGTGGAGACAGTGGAGGAGATTCCGTTTGCTGACGACGTGGAGGAGACGTACGATGAGCGGATGCCAGAAACGAGCATGAACAAGTTCTACACTCCACCCACCAGCAAGCCCAGCAGGGAGAGACCTCCTCTGCATCTGGCCCTAGCAATGGAGAACGGTAAACCCAATATTCCTGTCAACCCGACCCCTAAGACCCAGAGGGCGACTCAGTTCTCTCAAGAGGCCAAAGAGATCGCTGAGGAGAGAATCAGGGCCAGAGAAAAGTCCATCAAGAGCCAGGCTCTGAAGGATGCCATGGCTAAGCAGCTAAATAAAATGAAAGAATCTGATGTAGACAAGGGTGCCTCACCTAAAGTGGCCTGGAGTGTAACCCCAGATGTTGCTGGAAAAACGAAAAAGTCAGCCGGATCTCCGAAGACATCAGCTGTGAAAGCTCTGGAGTCAAAGAAGGCAGAGGTTCTACCCGAGCGTTTCTTCAGCAGCAACAAGAGTCTGGACAGCTCTGTGGCTTCATCTGACGGCTCCTCCTCGACTAAGAGCAAGAAACGAAGCTCCCTCTTCTCACCTCGCAAAAATAAGAAGGAGAAAAAAGCCAAGAATGACAGCAGCAAGCTCTCTGGCACAGATGAGACACCGCCCAAACACAAGTCGCTGTGGAAGGCTGTCTTCTCAGGCTACAAGAAGGACAAAAAGAAGAAGGATGACAAATCATGTCCAAGCACGCCATCCTCCAGTTCCACCACGCAGGATTCTGGGAAGAAGAGAACATCACCTCTTGGAAAGTCATCAGGTGATTGAAATGTGTTTTTCGAACATGGTATTATGCTTCACTTTCTGCAAAATGTTCTGCAAACTAATCACTTTGCTTATTTTATGTTACAGACTTGAAATCACGCAGAAACTTGAGCTTTTCCGAGGACTCAGACCTGTCATGTGACGACATTCTGGAGAGATCCTCCCAGAAGTCAAAGGCAGATGTGAGTAACAATAGATGCAAGTAGAGACATCACATTTTTGACAAAAGGTATCTAAACTGAATTGACTGAACACATTTTTGACAGGAGATTTGAGTTTGAATCATCCATCTAGATGATGATTTGACTCGCCATCTTTCGAAACTCCTATAGCTCCTGAATAACTATTTAACCTAGGCATAAAGCATAAAATGAAGCATGATTCTAAAAGTGCTCTTCAAAATAGATTGTCGTTGGCAATTTCATCATAATCAGCCTTCATGCTTTTCCAGTGTGAAAACTGGAAGTGAGCATCAAAGATAGTCAAGTGGGCGGCATTGGAAAGGTTCACATTGCTGTCTTAATGAAGCAGAACATAATGAATTATCTGTTGTACAGCGTACTTAAAATGCCTAATGCACAAGTAAGTACGGTACGCCTATTTAGAGCTTTCCAGACAGTTAATTTTGTGGACGTGTCATCATCACATCCATTGCATCCATTTCTTTTTTTGCTTCTTTTAAAAAACACTTTGAAATAATTTCTTCCACTCCCAGAGACATATGGACATCTTTGACCTAGTATCAGGCATGCAGAAGGAGGCAATAAAGGAGGAGAAACTGGAAAAGCAGAGAAGGAGGGAGTTAAAGGAAAGAAAGAGGGTGAAAGAGAGACATAAAGAAAGAGAACGGGAGAAAGAGGTTGATCAAGAAAAGGAGAAAGACAAGAAGGAGGTATTTTGTAGCAGGGGGTTAGATAATTTTGAATTTCAAATAAACATAATTTTGTGAATATTTCGGTAGCTTTGAGATGATATTTTAATGCTAATTACAGCAAATTGGTTGCATGAGCTCAGGAAACCAATTCATGCTAAAACACACATTTTTCAAAATCCTCAGCACCACAATCTTACACGTTAGATGCACATGTGAATGATATCTGTTCGCAACATTGCAAAATCTCTGAATTTGCACATACACAAGATTAAATATGTTGGTGGCATGAATCGTATTAGGATTATGCAGATATTCAGCACATAAAACCCGCATTTTCTATAATATGAGTTCTTTTATTTGAATCCATTTGCATTCATTATGTTTATGGTTGAAATTCAAAATGATTGTCTCCACTGCTGCTTATTCTGTGTGTGTGTGTTTCTGTTGGTTTAGATAGATACAGTTGAGTTCAGGGCCAGAGGCATGCATTCATTAACCATTGTAAACACATTTTAAAAACTCTGACACGCTCCCATTTTGTTTTTCTGTCTTTTATACATGAAGAATAAGTTGACACTTTTTCTTCATGAATATTGATCTGACTGAATTCTGACACGGCCATGAATATCTTCAGGGTTTATACAACTACAGTCACGGGAGGTTAAAGCCGTGTCATGCCTACCAGGCCGTATGTAATTCAACGAGAGTACACAGGAGTTGTGTAGACTAGTCTCCAGTGACCGTTGTGGTGTTTATAGTTGTCCAGATCTGTGAGTGTACGATATATATTCTAATAGAGATCACTGTAGACATTAGTTTGTGGTATAAGCGACTTGTCTTACCTCTTTGTAGCAAGGCAAGTATCTAAAATCCTTGTTCTTAAAATCTGCTATCTTACAATGTGATTTATAATTGTTTTGTTTGACTAATCATTTCTGATTATTAATATAGATGTATAAAATGTCACTGCACCCTGTCAGATTTTTGTTTTCGGTGTGGGATATTAACATTGCCTGTTTTGATTGTTCCAACCATTCAGCTAGATTATTATTTCTTTTTTTTTTTTTTAATGTTTTCATTATTTTGACCAATTTAACATAATCATTAACCCATTTAATCATATCATCTGTATCATGTTTGTTTCCTCCCTTTTTTGTTTTGTCTTCCCCCAAGTCTGTTTATGTCCCTCACGCACTGGCGTTCAAGAGATCGTACGCCACAAAGGTAGTATTACATACATTCCCATCAATAACCCCCTCCATCACTCCTCCCCACCCCCACCCCCACCCCCCAGCCCCCTGTGCGCATGTGCCGGTTTACTGTCATAACACCCTGTTGTGTGCGTCTGGCCTCAAACTAACCGTCCTCTGTGGATGCATGCGACATTTGGCCCGCAGCGCCCACTCACTCACTCACTCACTCACTCGCTGCTGGATATCCATTCTGTTAAAACATGACTTTTTTCAGTAGCACTCTCCTTTCTGGTCACAATGATACCTCTGCATCTCTTCACATCAAGGGCTGTTGATATTAACCTGCCTCTCTGTCACTGCGGCACAGTTTTTTACTCCAGGCTGGCTACTGGAGAAACCTTGACACATTTTCCTTCAGTGCTATTCTCTTTTCCTCTTGATTTACGCCAGCTTTTTGTGTCCTCAAAAGTCAGTCGTTGGGGAGGGGGGGGACATCCCTGCTTTTTCTCCTAATGTATCACCTATTATTATAGAGGATTTCATGATGTATACAATAATGTAAGAAGGATTATAGCCGTGAAAGCTGCAGTGGAGTGGATGTATATGTCACATTGTATATTACGATGATTTATGTTAAAGGCCTAGAGAAGCCTGTAGATGTGTGGTGAAGATTTAGATCATATTCCAAGATAGAGTACATTGTGCTAGTCCATGTTGTCCCTCACCTTATAGAAGATCAAATCAGTTTCCCACTCCTCTCCTGGTAGGTTTTTGTTCTGAGGGGCCAGGGCCCCCACGGAGCCAAGTACACATATAAGGAGCATGTGGGTGAGAATTCTCTTGACACGTGTTTTTATTTGTTGTTCTACTAGAAAACCTACACAGAGGAAGAGCTGAATGCCAAGCTGACACGAAGAGTCCAGAAAGCTGCGCGACGACAAGCTAAGCAGGAGGAACTCAAGAGGCTGCACAGAGCCCAGGTACACGAGCAACAGCTACTTTCCTTTGTTCAGACTCAGTACAAGGTACCAGACCAGCCCACTTGCTGAGGTGGTCACTGACTAACCATAGATAACATGACAATCTTTTTCTTATTCTATTTTTATCTAATGGATTTTCAATAGAGTTTGTGTACAGTTTGGCTTTTTCAAGCACTCAGAGAGGGTTGTTGACATCGAACAATGTCAATTATTCATTACATTAGTATAACTGGCGCTGTTACTCAGTGTCTATTTTTTACTTAACATATCCTCACTGTCATGTGACTCAACCCTCCTGGAGCGAGGCCAACTTCATCCATTGGTTAGGAAATCCACTGTGATTGATGTTGTAACTCTTCTGCAGTCAGGCTTCCAGTCCACTGACTCAGCACTAAGCCACAGTTAAAGACTCTTCTCCTGGAGCTGTGCTTTGCTGACCTGAGTTTTGCTTCCTTGTTGCAGAGCCTAAACAGGCCTTCTTCTTATTTAGCTGTGTTTGCTGCATGGCAGTGATAAAGTCCAGCTCTAACAGAGAAAGTTAGAAGCTAGTAGCTAGAAGAAAGAAGACAGAAGAAGAAAAGGTTTTCTCAAAATTAAACGTATCTCATTCTACCCCTTACACCAGTTTATCCACATTTAACCAATTATCATCAAAGAAATAACTGCACACACGCATATGAGACAGAAAAGGCCGTTCTCTTTTTCACTAAAGGGGTTTCTGTGAGCTTAATTTGCTAATCAATCATTTAAAGACGGGCAAAACCCATCCTTACATATCTGAACTGGTTTTACTTGGGTCACTTCAAGACGTCGTCTGCAATTATTGCACTCCATTTTAACGACTTTGAATTATTTATAAAAATCCAATGATTCTTTTGGAAATGCCTTCGCTTCTTTAAGATATAACAGTTACATTTTTAATCTGAAAGAGGTTATTTAAGATTAATAACATATTTCTCACAGCGTCATGAGTTTAAAAGAGGGTAGAAGTATCACTGGTGGAATTCTGACATTTACCTGCTGCTTCACAAGAGATACTCAGTGACAGATCCTGCTCCTCCAATGAGTTTAACACAGGTTAAAGAACGGCTTCACAATTTTTCAAGTCTGTCTTAAAACAATAGTCAGGCACCCAGATGAACACTGAAGCGTGTTTTTCTTGCCATAATCATTCCTCCTGTTCATACTGGTCATTAGAAGACCCCTTCATAATGCACTTCTAACGTAAGTGATGGGGGCCAAAATCCACAAGCCTCCCCCTGTGCAAAAACGTATTTAAAAGTTACTATACTTCCACCGCAGCTCAACACTGTCCGAGGAAACACAAAGAGGGAATTTGATGCTAAATGTCCATCAGAACAGGCTCGGATGCCCGGAGACATCAATACATCTCCAATTAGCAGTACTCCCTATGTGTCACTAGACATTTATTTTTAATGAGGGTAAACTGTTTGATCAATGGAGTGTTAGAGCTAACCTCTGCAGCTGTCTGCTTTACAGTGTTTTGGGACAAATCAGATGTAATTAGTAGTAGATTTTATTGTTCTGTGCGCCCATTTGAGGTAATTTGTCTTGTTTATAATGTAATTGTATGTGTGTGTGTGTGTGTGTGTTTGTATTTCTGTGCATTTCATTAATAATGTGACTCTAACCTACTTGTCCCTCCAGATTATCCAGAGACAGTTAGAGCAGGTGGAGGAGAAGCAGAGGCAGCTTGAAGAGAGGGGTGTAGCTGTGGAAAAAGCCTTGCGAGGGGAAGCAGGTAAAAAACCTGTCACTCATATGTTCATATATTGTTTATATTTATTTATTTTTGATCGATCTAGCCATCCCATGTGGCTCGGTGTATGAGTAAATGTTACTGCAGATTAGACGCAACAGTCATATTCAGTGAACTAAAGGGTGTCATAAGTGTCATAACACTTATAACGCTCTTATTATGAATATTTTACAAGTGATTTACAGCACGTATGACAATTACATCTGGTTTTTGTGTCTGCTGCTCACTGACGCCTGCCCTGTGAGAACGTGTTTTATGTGATATGGATTCTGCCTTTTTCTCAAGCTCCCAAGGGAATAATAATGACATCAGTGATTAGCATGATGTAACACAGAATTGCATTACCTCAGAAAAGCAACTGTGTCGAAATGATCGGCTGCATTTACCGTTGAACTGCAGCATATTTCAGCACCTACTGTAGATTTGTGTGAGGAAAGACATTTCTGTTTCTCCAAAGTAATAAACCCAAATTATTCCTGACAAGGGACTATCACAGACAATATACTTCGAAGATGAGGAACACATGATTTGTTAGCGAGCAGCACAGTTCATTATTTGGTACAGTTTTATAACCATGTGAAGCATGAACAGCGCTCTGTAGCAATAACACATTATTTACGTGATGTGGGTTTTGTATGAGGTCTTCGTATTCCATCCTAATTTATTCAACGGCAAACAAAAGCTTTTATTATGAAAATGCATGCACATAGACAGTAAGTGCATCTCTTTAAATTTGGCCATTTATTTTTCCCCATCAGCTGTTTTCTCCAATCATATGTTTGAGTATGTTTTAACTTGTTTACCACTCTACTCTCTTAAAGGATTGTATAAAGGTACTTATACATTACCCAAACAGCACAAAAGAAGATCAGGTATTAGATTTACTGTAGTTTCCTTTCTATTAATGACATGTGACACTTGTTATGTAGGTTCCATCTGTGGTGACACACTGCAACAGTTCTCCATCTCTGAACATGTTGGTCTTTGTTCGTTCATAACATGTCCGCCATCGTCAGTCCGAGCTGCATGCGATGAGGAGAATGTGTGTCCCGACATAGATTTGTGTGTGTGCTCATTCTGGATGTGTTTTTTGTCTCCTTCACTGCCTCTCAATGAGGAGAGTTTCTGTACTCTGATCAAGACTCAGATCACGTTACATTTTATGAATACAATCAGTACATATAAGAAATCTAATTTAAATTTGGTTTGCAGGCTGACAGGCCCCTTTTATTAAAACATGTTCTGCAAATATTTCTCGTGGCTGATTGCCTTGATACAGATATTTGTTGAGATCTTATCTATTAAAATATCTTATCTTTGTTACTGTGGTGTTGGAAATAAGCAACAGCAATCCAGAGAGTTGTTTCTGACTTTATCTGTTCCACTCAAAGATCTCATTAACACTCAGCTGCTCTTTTAGTTTGAAATAATTAAGCATTAAACCATTACATTATTGCAACAGAACATTGGCACATATGGACTGCATAGTAAATACCTCAAATTGAGCCTCTCTCCTTGTCTGGACTAAATACAATAAATCAAATTTTCTCAATTTCAACACAAAGCACAGAAGAGGCTTTTCGTGAAATTAAGCAGACTGAGCCAGTTAACAGCAATACAGCAAATCTATGTTGCAGTTTCTTATTATTTTGGGAAATGCAATGTAGTCATGCACAAGCTGAACATGGCTGCATTATGCACTGTGGTGAGTACCGATGGACTCTCTTTCTTTTGAGTGTCTCTGCAGTGTGTATGTGTGTATCTGTGTGTTTGCAAGAACATGCATGACTTGTTTGAGAATTGTATGTGTGTGTGTGTGTGTTTGTGTGCCCAGTTTGGGGCTGTGTGAAATAACTCCTATCTCTAATATATCCCTGTCATTGTAGACTATTGGGGAGATTCTAATTACAGTGAAATCCTGGACTTGCATCTGGGCGGTATGTATTTCAAATCTGTCGCTTTAAACTAACCTAATGGCTAACCAAATCTGTCCTCCCCCCCCTTTTTTTTTACTACCTGAGCTTTGTACCCCTCATATCTACCTTGATTGGCTGGCTGGCTGATTGGCTGGCTGGCTGGCTTTTAGCCTCATTGCAATACTTTCTGCTCCTTGCCCTCCCTCCCTCCCTCCCTCCCTCCCTCCCTCCCTCCGTCTTCTCCCGTCCCCCCCTTCCCTCCACTCTCCCAGGGTTTTTAGTTCAGACACTCTTTACATCAAACAGAGATCAGACACTTGGCCTCATGCTGTCCTCTTAAGATCGTCTTTGATCTCTGTAAACTTATGAATGATGAATCAATGAATTAATGAGTAACTTTTATTTGTCACTCCTCTGCACACAGAGTATATACAAACCGCTTCAGAGATACAAATTGCAACATATTGCAAAAATAGAAATATAAACTGCAATACACATTATCGCATTCAAATGAACGTTGAACGTGTGCTGAGAACCAAAAATAGTGACAAAATGAAACAAAAAAGAATAACGCAGTGGTACTGTTGACAATTTCATATTACATACAGAATGTAAGATTGCCCTCTTTTAAATAATGTGTTGGCAATCTGTTGCACATTCATTAATACATGAAGTTCAAGAAAAGTAGCAGCATGTTGGGTGAAATTGGCAAACAATATAAAAGTACATGGGATTCAGGTTTGAAGGCTAAGACTGGTTATCTTCTATATTACTGTTGTCAACAAATTCCATGAAAAGACCAAAACCAACAATAAATTGATCCTACTATCTATATTTAAAGCCTGATATAGCATATTGTAATCAGTGATCTCCCTTTTTGTCCAAGAAATGGATTAAAAACACAATAATCAATGAGTCACATTTTTGCACTGGATGACACTGTAGTTTTTCTTGAGCCAATAGACGTACTCCACACTGCACTAGCCTCTTTAAAAAAATGAAACTATATATTTGTGACCTGTTTCACTAGGAGTCATTGAGCTTGAGGCTGAGAGCTACAGGCAGGGAAGGGAAGTCTGGAAGTCTTCAGAGATGGACTAACACATTGTTAGTTTTGGTCTTTTCATGGGATTTGTTGACAATTTTAAAAAAAAAACAAAAAAAAAATGGAATAGCTCCACCCTGCAAATATTACAGCTGTCCTAATATTCTTAATGATATTCTGACCACAGTGTAACATAAGATTACGTGTTCCGACATTTGTTTGTTTCATCTCACCAAGTCAATTTGCACAGTAAAGCTAAAATACATTCATATTGTAATTTGTTGTTGATTTCGTTGTACCAAAAATACCGCAGATGAAAAAAAGGCACATTAACATACAAAAGAGGCACATGTTGCATTATGCAAATACTTCAACACAGACACCCTCCCCTCCCCCCCCCCCCCCCCCTTGCACATACATACACTGTGAAAGTATTGTATAACCTGCTCTGGACTGACTCATACTAAACCGCAGGCCTTGTTCTTAGCTTCTCCTCACAGCTGTGTGCTGCTGTAGTTTCTGTCCTGTAGCCCCAGCAACGGCTCCCCTGACTTTCTCATACCTGCTCAGTTGCATAACTCCCCAAGTGTGTATGTAAAGTGTACTAATAGACAATACTGCAACCCTTGACCCTTAGCTGCTTTGTGTAAACTGTTATCGGTCTGTGTCCACCGTGTCTGGGTGGGACGTCTCGTGGTATCTGTCGTTGCTGTGGTCTTGTTTGAATATGAGTGAAATGCATCTTGTCCTCCTCATGTCTGTTGTGAAGTCAGGAGATTTTTTTTTTTTTTTTTGTTAGAAGGCTGTGTGTGCATTTCAACATATTTAAGCAGGGTCTGTGTTGCTCTGTGGTTTTGTCCTGCTGGTTATTGTCACTCATCAGACAGGAGATCGCGTGGAGTTTTGATGTAATGATGAATATAAGTGCCCAAAAGGACTTTTCCAACTTAATCAGTTGACTGCGGGGCATGATATATCATCAACTCAAATCTAACTTGTTTTTATTTTTTATTTTTTGGTTGATACAGCTCATTTCACTCCATGTAGTATGTTTGAATACCGTAAACAGTTAATCAGTGTTGCACTTTTCGCAACTGGATGCGGTGTGTCTGCAGGGTTCTGGATGTGTCATGGAGGAGAATTCCTACTCGCTGATACATTTTTATTAGTTTTCTTTGTCTTAGCTATCGTGTTTGTTTAACGAAGAGGAATTGAAGCATTTTGACTGAATGCAAAGCTATAAGGTCACATGATTGCTTTATTAGCATGGTTGGGGCACCAAATACTAAAAACAAGATGAATATGTCTGTAGACTGCTAGTTGTCATTATTTTCTTCTTTTTCTTATCGAACAATTAAGGATAATTAAGCTTTAAGTGCTAATGATGTATGTCATAACCATATTTGCAGGAGCATATTTGACGGAGCCATGCAATTTTATTAAGACTGGGATGTCAACCAGGTTTGTTCCAAAAGCGTAATTGCAGTTTTCCTAACTGATCTCTCTGTGATAGTCCCTTGTAGTAATTATCTGGTATTTCACTCTCCCAGCTCCTTCACCTTCTAGCTTTGAAACTCACATTTCTATCATACTTGAGCCTCTATTTGTGTGTTTTTATCAAATATGTATTTCTCCCAGTTATCCCCATAATCTCTCTGAAGCTTTTTCAGCCATTCATGCCCTCCAGACATGTTTTAAGACCTGTAAAAAAAAAAAAAAAAAAAAAAAAAAAAACCCTCTTTGATTGATAATTTGCCAAAGTTCAAACACCTAGTTAGAAATCATTAAAATTACATCCACACCTTCTTCATTATTGAAAAATCCAGAATGTATGAATATGCCGATATACATATATAATATAAAAGTCCATTCTCAATGTATGCGCACTGTAGAATTCAAGTTTCCACATCACACTTCATGTAAGTTTCATATTCGACCACGATTAGCTTTGAAACTAGTTGTGATGTCACCAATCGTGCTCTTAGGTAGAATGAATGAATGTGTCAAACTTTGCTCATACATCGTTCTGCACAGTGAATCCCAAACATCCAAGTTGAGGTATCAATAAGCAAAAAAAAACAGTCTTTACTTTAGGGTTTCTTTAATTAGTATCCACTATCTATGATCTTACTTTTGTGAGAATTTCTGTTTAGAGGGTGCATATTTAAAAAAAAAAAAAAAAAGTCCTAATTTGCACTTCAAAAGTAGCTACGCTTCAAAAGTTACCACACTGGCAACAAATTAAACCGGGTGTTCTAAACATGTTCAAGTGGTGTTTACAAGGAGAGGCTGAAACATCATTCAAGAAGAGGCAATTATCGTCTGAGAAGGAGATGGATCTCCTGGTGATCAGTAATGGCTTTGATAATAGGATTAAACAACTTTGTAGATTGTAATAAAAACTGGGCATATGACTGCAAACCATTTTATTCCCATACCATACATAATTGACATAGGCCGCTGTTGCGTAATTAAAGCGTATCAGAAGAACTACAGATGCAAGATCAAACGGTACAATTGTTTTCCCTTTCTGTGCTCTAGGTTTTCTGTCTTCTGTTACTTCCGTTTCTTATTTCTACTCCTTTTTTTTTTCATCCCTCGCACCACAAAGCTGATCTCTCCCACCTCCTCTCCCTAGGTGATTTGTCTTCTCCCTATCACAATGCTGCTGCCCTCTTTTGATTTTCTCCTCAATGTTCTTTCTTCCTCATCACGACCCTCTTTCCCCCGCCTCGCCCCTCTCCCTCTGTCCTCACACACCCTGTGCCTCCTACTCTTTTTCTCTCTCTCTCTCTCTCTGTAACGTCTCTACTCCTCCTGCATTATTTCCACCGTTCTTTCTCTCTTTCCCACCGATGCACCCATCTACGTCACTCTTTCACACTCTTTCCCTCTGTCTGTGTGGAAGTTGAGCCCTTTGTGGGGATGCCACGCCGAAGACCTCTCTCCCTGTGCCCCTGCTGTTCCCCTGAAGGTAACGTAACCTCGCCGCCTCGGCTGACGGTTGTGGCAGGTTACCATGGCAACCGTAAGGATCTCCAGAACTGGGCTTCCCCCTCGCGCCCCTCCCCATCTTCCTCCCACTCAGTCCTCCTCCTTTATCTGTCCTCACCGTTTTTTGTGTAATCAGGCTCAGTAGATTTCCCCAGAATGTTCCCAAAACAATAGTTTTGAGGTATTTGTTATGAGGAAATTGACTAAAACTGTTGAAAAATACAGTTTTTACAGGGGAAAAAAAGCTTCCCTTGCAGATGAAGATTTTTTTGTCGTGCTCCAAATATAAGTAAATTTTGGCACAATATTGCTGACTGTGTCAGAATGTATGCTGTGACACTTATTGGTCTTTTTTACTTGTTTCCAATGACAATACACAGTTATTATATCCTTTATGTTGTCTGTGTTGCTTGAGTCTCCAGCTTTGCCTCATTCTCTTGAGTTTGTTTTAAAAACATACTGCACACTGAAGTATATAGTTTGTAGTTGTATTGCACTGCAATAGCTCAAAAAAAAGGAGGTGGAGATTAGATTTGTCTTCCATTAGTGGCTACAATCACTTAACGGGGAAACTACTCTGCTGTAGTGTGTCTTAATCCAGTGGCATGTGCTCTGTCTTCTGTTGAGCTAAAAACGAAACGTAAAGCTGCATAGTTCATTGCAGTATCCCATTTTTTTCAGTTGTTTTTAGGAATTCTGCCCCTTATGCTTTGGATAAATATTAATGTGTGTTATGTTGTCATGAAATCCTAATAAAACCGAGCGATGAACACCTGAGACGTGGCTTTCTCGCGGGCAAGTTTGTAGTTCAAGGAGTGAGAATCTTGCATGGTGTGACAATTTGTTATAAATATTCAAGTCCTACACAAATCAAGACTTAAACATTAATGGATCATCTGGTTTGTTTCCGAATCTAACAGTTGTCAGTGGAAATCTTGCCTGAGCTTCTAATCTGTGTGAAGAAACATGCTTTTGTTTTTTTGTGTGTGATCCGGTTTTTGTTCCTTTTTTTATTGCTGTTTTTGCCTTGTATTGGTGGCTCGTCTTTCCTTTGTGTTTGGAGCCTTGGGCTGAGGGGTGGTGGTGGTTGAAAGGTTGTAACAGCTAAAGAGAAAAAGAAAAACATTCATTGCAGGATAGGTTTGGAAACTTGCTTCTTTTTAAAAATTCCTCCTTTGTCTCCACATGTTGTATTCCTCTCCAGTGCGAGCAACTCTTTCTGCAGCTTTGCCTCTCTGTCCCTTGTCTGTTAATTAGCGAAAGCCAGCCCCCGAGACCACAACCATGCGATTTATGTGTGTACAATATTTTTTTCCTTTTCGTTTTGCAAGAGCCTCCTCTTCCCCAGCTAAGTATGTCATGCTGCATCGAGGTTTGCCTTCCGGTGTTTCACTGAAACCGCTTGGCTCCACCTGCTGCAGTCAGATAATGAGAAGGATGCATCGCCCCAGCAGCAGACCTTTCTAAGCATGCAACATAGATTGGTCTCTGCATCCAGTGGGACTGCAGGAAAAGTCTGCAGCTGTTCTGCACACTGACTGATTGTGCTGGTTGTGAAAGCTGCACAACTGCAATGCATGATGCCAGTAGCACCGAACAGCCTTTTCCCGGAGGCAGACTTAATAGAGGAGTGTGAACTTCGCTATTGGTCTAAATTATAAGCCATCTCATGAACATTAGACCTTGTAATTGAATATGTAAAGGCAGCAGAATAATTCATTTTTTTCTACTCTCAAACTGCTCAGCATAAATGGAATCTAAAGGGATTTTATTTCTGCTCAATATGGTCAATGTGTGGGCAGGGGAGGATGAAGAATTTCCAAAGGTTCTTAGGTTTACTCTGTGTTATGTCTTAGCTACTGATTTGTGTGTTAGTTTTTTTTTTTTTTTTTTACTACCCTCCCACTCTGAAAAAAATGATAGGAGACGGTAGTTGCTCCAAAAGAGCAGCTACGGCTGACACAAAGTCCAAACTGGGTAACACAAACTTTCAACTTTGCAACAAAAGGTATTGTGTGTGTGCGTGCGCGTGTGCGTGGGTGAGTGTGTGTATGCGTGTGCGCACTTGCTAAAGTTGAAACCTGTAGCTCCACGCCATCTTCTGTGCGCCATAATAAGTATGGCCCGACTGACCACATTGGTGTCGAGTCCATCCTTCCACCTCACCATCCCTCAGCAAGGACATCCTGGCTTGGCTGTCATTGCATTGCCTGTGTCGGTCCTCGTCTTTGTGACATCAGTGTCAGCTCCCAGCACATCCGGCCTCTCACTCCCACTCTGTGCTTCCTCCTTTCCTCCAGGCATGGGCAAGAAGGATGATCCCAAACTAATGCAAGAGTGGTTCAAGCTGGTGCAGGAGAAAAATGCCCTGGTCCGCTATGAGTCAGAGCTCATGATATTGTAAGTACATTTCTCACTCACTTTGTTTTTAGATGGATAAGTTACTCTATGAACTTATTAGTCAAATATGCTTTCTATTTCAGTGGTTTCTATGCTAATTCTTGAAGTACTGAAGGACCTAGTTGGAAATTATATTTGTTTTATTTTATATTCTTATGTAGTGTATGTACACTTGTGTCAAATGATGATGTCTTAAATTCTGGGTTACGAAATAACTTCAATATGTGGTAAAATGGCTAAATACGGCCAAGCAAGATCAAAAGTCTGTAGTTACACTTGCCTATCTTTCATCAGCCTAAACTGTGATTTGTCAGGATATCGATCAGCTTCAGCTGCACTGTGTCAGGGTCAGTTGTACTGAGCTTAACACCAAGATCAACATGTTAACTTGCATAAAGGTAGCATGTTAAAGCTAAACTAACAGTAATGTTTAAGCTGCAATATTATCATTCATTCGAAGTTGTGTTTCAGTATTCACTCTCCTTTAAGCTAGCTCTTAAGTAGCTACATATTCCCTTATCATGTTCACTTCCTAGTCACTAACTTTTTTGGTCTGCCGTTTGGTGCGTTTGGCAGAAAACAATGCTATGAGAGTGGTGAGAGTTAAGTTACGGACCAGAAAGCAAAAACAATCAGCTGAAAGACATTATAAAGCTCCGTAGAGCTGTGGGAAACTTCTGAGTTGGGTGACAGTTCTTTGTCAGTATGAGCAACCTGTTTCACATACAAGTAGTCATGTGATCCATTGTTAATATTAACGATTGATTATAGACAATTTAAGCATGCTGTGTTAGCATTATTCTCAAAGTACAGCTGCGACCGATTGGGATTTGGTGATTTTTATTTTTTTTTAGGTCTTCCCATCAACTTAAGGAATTGTAATTGTTAATTGTTGGACAAGTGGTAATTTTGTTGAGTTGGGAGCACTAGAGGCATGTCAAGGGATCACTTAAGTCATTAGGATTTAACCTCAAAGCCTATGATTAGTAGTAGAACTGTAGTAGGCACAATGTTCCTGGATTTAAAAAAGGCATTTGATACAATAAATCAAAAAATCTTAATTTCAAAACTCTCAAAGTTCAATTTGTCAAAACGGTCACTGTCATGGTTTAAATCATATTTAAAGGGTTGTGATCAGTGTTTTGTGATTAATAACATTAAGTCTGTTTTTTACAAAATTGAGACAGGAATCCCCCAAGGAACTGTCTTGGATCCCATCCTTTTCAGTTTTTATATTAATGACTTGCAAGAAATATGCCCTGGTATAGGTCTTCAGATGTATGCTGACGATACAGTCATGTGTCTGGCAAAACCTGTGATGCTGTTGCAGATAAGCAAACCAAAAACTTTGAAAAAGTATCGGCTTGATGTCTCCTGTTTGACACTAAACACTTAGAAAAGAAAGTCTGTTTTTCCATTAAAAAGCTGCCTACAACAGAATCCTTGAATGTTAGAATTAAAGGTGAGCTCATTGAACAAGTAACAGAGATGAAGTATTCAGGGATCATTTTAGTTCAGTTAAATGTCAAGTCATACTAAAAAGATTTGTAAAACGATTAAGGCTAACCTGAGCTGTTTTAAAATGATAAGAAATTGCTTTGACTGTGCCGTGCTCTTTCTAAATTCAATGATATTCTCACATCTGTCAGTAATCAAATTCATAGTGTCTTTACAATTGGGCCTTGAAAATCTTGGACAAAAAGCAAATAAGGTACCATTGTTGCTGTATTTTAAGTAAATACCAGATTTAAGTTTTAAAGTTTTGCAAACTTGACTATTTTCATTATGTAAAGCTTGTGTTTAAATGTTAAAATAGACTTGCAGAGCTGCAGCAGATCCATCAGAGCAGCTTCAAGTGACAACTGTAAAGTCTCATTCTGCAGAACATCTTTTGTTCAGACAACTTTTTCTGTAAAAGGAGCAAAGTCCAGGAACTTACTAACTAATCACTTGAAATTTGCTGCAAACAACACTTTTAAGAGAGCTACCAAATCCTGGTTAATTCAGCAACAAACCAGTACTTGTGTCTAGTTTTCTGTAGCTGTGTTAATACTAAATGCGTGCTTTGTTGTATCATGGTGTACTTAGTTTACCTTCCTTTTACCTCACCGTTTTAATCTCTTATTTTCACAAAAATCCCTCTAGGGATGGGTGTTGTCAATTAGCATCTGCTATAAACACTACAATGCTTGCATCAGATAGCTGTTTTCAGTTTGTCTGTGGACACTGTATCTGTCCCTATCAAATAAATCATGAATAAATAAATAATGTTTATCTGTATCACATTTTATGGGGGTAGTCATTGAGATATTTCACTCTGACCAAAGTTTAGGACCAGCAGACCAACAAACAATGCTGTCATCTGTGGAGCCCTGGTGCTAGCCTTACTAAGACTTATAATGAAACCTGTTAATGTGATTAAGTGCCTGATGATGTAATACTATTATATTAATGTCTTAAAATACAATTTTATTATTAAAGCATAAGGTAATTATAACAGAGTCTACTCATGATGTAATATGATTTGTTACTTATTTTTATGATTATTACTAATATCACATCATCATTTGTTTAAAAATATTGTTTAGCCTTTATGAAGTCATAATCATTGTGAAACATACTATGATACAGTAAATAATATGCATAACCATTGAAACTTTAAAGCTATATATCACCAGTCAAACAAACTTGGCTCATCCATCTTCTTTCTTTCTGTTCCCAAGTGCTAGAGAGCTGGAGCTGGAGGACCGGCAGAGCCGACTGCAGCAGGAACTCAGGGAGCGAATGGCTGTGGAAGGTGAATACAGGAATGATAATCAGCTAACACTGTAGCTCTAAATGCACCTCCCTCGTTAGTATCTATATGATCTGTTCTCTTGGCTTAATTCCTTGTTTTCTTTACCTCTTTTAGACCACCTGAAGACTGAGAAGGAGCTCGCTCAGGAGAAACAGATCCTGAATGAGATGTTGGAGGTGGTGGAGCAGCGTGATGCCTTGGTGGCCCTCCTGGAGGAGCAGAGGCTCCGGGAGAAGGAAGAAGACAAGGACCTGGAGGCTGTCATGCTCTCCAAAGGCTTCAACCTCAATTGGGCTTAAGAGGATTGAAGCAATTGCTCATCAAGTCTTGGGAAAAGTCGAATTGTGATAGGCGGTCTCTGCCTTGAACGGTCATCTTTGATCAGAATAGTCTGCTGAACACCGATGCAGGCAGTTGGTCTAAAACTGTCACACCTGCAGCAGTGAATGTGTAAAGATTCCCCCAACACACACACACACACCATGGCTGCCACTGACACTGCAGTTGAAGCAGCCTGTAACGTTTACATATCCTCTGCCCAAAGGCAGTCCTAGTTAATCACTTTGTCTCTCTCTGTGGTTGGAGAGGCGAGTACATTCACAACTTTATCATCACAGACTTGAAGTGGATCCTCTCAAACAGGGTGGGGGATGCTATGGGAGAATGTTTAAAGACTTGTTTCATTCTCAATTATCTAAAGGGAAGAATGCAGTTCGGTCCTGCTGATGTAAAGGAATTGTAAAGAATTGTGTTTTTGTGTATAGTTGTGTAGAGCAAGTCACATTTACAGCCGATGAGGGTTCTCTTATTTCTGAAAAGGACTGCTTCAGAGGATTGTTTATGTCCCGGAGTTACATCTCCAGTCTCAATCTCACATTCTCCTTTTCAGTTGGACTGTAGGAAGGACATCCTCTGCTGAAGCTGCCTTTCTATCCAGTGACAAACTGACCTCCTCATCCTAATGAATCAAAAAGATACAATAGAAGGCTCTTTTCTCTCTCTCTTTTTCTCTCCCCTCACAGAGTGTTTTGAGTCAACGCTAAGAATCCATTAAATATGGCCATGTTTTTTAAAATGTATTTATTATCTTTGTTGGCTTTTAACAGATAAACATTTTTATTTTTGCATTCACAGGAGAGTGCCCAGAATCTCATTATCTCACATTTGTGCATAACCCACATGCACCCAAAAGCCATTGCATGTCAGGAATGAAGGCTGCAGGCACATAGAGAAACATAGTGTTATATTGTCCTTGTTAGCAAGGACATAGAATGCAGACTATATATGAACACTTCAGCATTTCACATGACTTGATAATGATGGGCCTCTCCATGAGATGCTATTCACTGTATATCACACTGACAGCTAATGTTTACAAATATTGTCCATATCCGATATTGCATTTCCTACTATGACAAACAGTAGCAAAGTAAACCAACGGTTGAAGTCATCTTGGAAGGAACCGTCTTTTCAGGTTCAAGTTTCTCAGCATATGTGTTACCATTGTGATATTATCTTTTAATGCAGCTGATTTTACTGTCGCTAATAGAGATCAGTTTAGCTCACTTCTCTCATCTTGTGCCACAGGACTGTCTCTGTTGGTGGATACTGCTGCAATATCTAAGGAGTACACCACAAGAACTTACACACTACACAACACTTACATCAGTATATGGCAGTGTTAATATTTTACCTTTTAAACAAGATGCCTTTTTCATTTTCAATCTCTATACTTAAGTTATATTTTATTTTTCTGAGTTAACTTTTTTTTGGCAGTCACATCTGTGTATCTCACTGGAACTCGAGATTTTTACTTGTCTTTTTTTCAGATTCTTTTATACAGCATGTCCCCAAACAAACCAATAGATGGTTTGAAATGGGGCGTGGGAGATATGTAAAGTGCTTCAGGAGCAACTTGCATCAAACAGGAACAGTAGTTTCTCTGGCGGGCAGTCAAATCAAATAGCCTTTTTCAACAACTGTAAAAGTCCAGGTGGTCACTGTTTGACAGCGCAGAAACGCTAGAGGCTATATTTATGATTTGGTATGAGCTGTGAATATAAAAAAAGTTACATAATTTTAAGGGTTGTTGTTTTAGATGGTGTGTGATAAGTTTGACATGATTGTATTGATATTTATTAACATGTGTGCAAACTGTATTATATGTAAAGAAAATGAATCCTAATTTTTAAACTGTTCTGTTGACACATGACTTGTAATGTAAATGCTTCATGTAGCTAAAATGCATAGGGGTGTTGGATGTATGCTGAAAATGGCAATAAAACAATGCAGTTCTTTTAAATGTCTGTCTACTAAAATCTCACTTTTTAACCGTATGGGTTATTTAGCTAACTGTTATACACCATAATTGTTCATTCTTCCCTTAGCTGGCTGGGATTCTCACCTTTCTCTCTTATGTTCTTACCTGCCATCTCCGCCACCATCACCAGCTCTATCTTAAAGTAATTATCTTATGCTGGCAAAGAACACAGGACAGCAATGAGATTAGCTGTAAACCTAAATGTATAGGCCAAATATGTAAAACAGATAGACTACTTGGGTATATAAACTGAGTAGCAGCAAGATATTATAATAAAAACTTGATAAACCTATACTACATATGGGGAAATGTATAGATTCAGTGGTAGAGCCAAGACAAATTACAAGTGTAGTCCAGTGACGTAATATTGCCCTTTCATCAAGTTGGGGGACTCAAAATAGGGAAGTGAAAGAAAAAATGGTCGAACTTTTAAGGCTATATTTTTGTGCAAAGCATTGCGTCCTACATTTCCCATAATGCAGCTGAAAGCAACTTTCTGTTAGATGTTCCCTGCTCTGTAAAGGTAAATGCTAGATTGGATGGGCCAGAAGGATGAATTCTCAAGAGTGCGGTTAGGTTATGGTTAAGGTTAACATACAAATCTTGCCAGAGTTTTGCAAATCGTCCCTCTGACCCATCCAATCTAGCACAAACCTTCTGTAAATGCCCACACACAGTTTAGGTCACCCTATTGACATCATGGGGGGGTTATTTTCTCGTACCCCTTGATATCTTCACAAGACATTTTCTTAGACATGACAAAGCTACTCAACCGTTTGCACAGAGTGAGCATACTCACCTGGTCAGGTGAACTAACCTCTGTGTAAAATCAGTGGAAACCTTCCTTTAACCTTCCTTTAACATTGGTGGTGTTGATTGATGGGAGGGCAGTTAACAAAATAAAATCCGAAAATAAAACCCACAGCTAAAATAGTGCGGTTTGTTGCCAGTTCTCCTCACACAGACACGCACATATTACCCCCAAGAAATAAATGTTTTCGAGGAAAAGTCTGATACGGAGTGTACGCGTTACTTACTAAAACATATTTTATTCATGCACTTAGTCTGAAAGTAGACTAACGAAGCTTGACTTCCTGGGTTCGTCTCTTTCATTAACTTGACGCAGATTCAGTGTGTGAAAGTTGGGAGAGTGAACAGCTGTTAATCCAAAAATGATTGCTTCAAGTTTCAGGGACTGCCAGGTCAGTGATGGGGCGTCAGAGAGAGTGACATTATAAAAAGATAAGTTTTAGCATGCGTAAGGAGACGACATGCGCCGTTTATTCGTAGTTTAACTAGCTGTTAGGCTAATTGACTCGCAGGATAAATAGTGTTTTTAGCATGTATGAGATTGACGGTAAATTAACTGTTAAAGCGAAAATGTGGCGATGTTGATTGGGTGGGATTAAGCCGTGGACGTATTGAGGATGTTTATATCAGATTTTACCCGCTGCTGCCACAACTCGTGACCAAAACATTCAATGAAATGTCCGCTAGTGATTTTTCCTTTATTGGGAGTTTTGTAGTGTTGAAATATCTGGTATAACGTTAACATTAAACCGTTTATTTCGTGGGCTGACGTCATTAATCAACCGATAACCTCTGCACATTGAAGGTTAGCGTTATATCCGTGTGCCCCGTTTTCATGGTCACCATGTTTAAACTCCGTGTCAGTGTTTCTGAAGCCCGAATCTACACTGCTTTACAATATTTCTATCTGCAAAATAACGCTTCTGTCTTTTACAGGCATGGAGGGCAGAGGGTCTTCCTTTGTCCACCAGCAGTAATGAAGCTTGTAAACTCTATGACGCCATACTTACTCAGGTAGCCCACCTTTACACCTTGTACACCTTGTACATATTTACACCCAGATACAAGCCTCTTCCCTTCATGCATGCTTCATGTGTTACGTGTGCAGTTAAACATCTCAATGCTGTTTGGCTCCTAGTATGTGAAATGGCGTAACGATGAAACCCTGGGAGGATTTGATGGATGCATTTCTGCTATCAAGGCAGCTGACCCTAACTTTGGTAACACCACCAGTTCACTTTATTTAATTTTTGTTTACCAGTTGAATATGACAACTCTTTCAAAGAAGGCCTAGCCAAGAAGCAACATCAAGGAGTTGAAAAAAGTACAAAAGGAGACACAAGTGAATTTAAGGTTAAAAGTTAAGGATAAAAAAAAGGCAGGGATGAAGGTAACAGTGCTAAAATTATGTGCTACAGAAATAGCCTAATTAAAAACGACTATGCACCTCTATACTTTAAAATAAACAACAAATAGGTCAATTCCTTCAAGTTCCCTTTAATAGGGAGTTCTAGGTAGAGGGAACAGCAACCATAAAAGCTTTCCTTATCATCTCTCATGTTTTGGGTTCATTAAACAGTGTGAAATAAGGGTCAGGTAGTCTGAGTAATCTAACAGGAACATTAGGAAAAAGGCAATTCTTCTCAGCTGAAATACTTAAGACATCCTCCAAACAGACTGTCTTAACTGTGGATGTTATATATAAAAAAAAAAAGCACAGGTTTAATTAGTAACATTACTGCCAGTTACACAGCCCTGGCATTTTACTTGCTGGCTAGCTGGAATGGCTCACTGGATCATTAATGGAATATAGGCATTGTTAACGTTATCATTGAAACCAGTGCTTTTCTTGCTATGACAAGTCAAAATTTCCAATATTTTGCCAGGATTTTGTATGTGTTTTTACTGTATAATAATGTCTTGTTGTATTGTTTGTTGGTTAGATAACCAACACTGCACTCTTACAGCTTTCAAAGCGCAACATTTGATGAACGCTTGGGTAACGAGCAATGACTTCCTGTGCTATCATTTTTAGTTTACCAAAAGCATTGACCCATATATTAATGTCATCAAATTGATTGGACAATTACTTGAATAAACACCATTTTTCATACAATAACATGGAGGTTAATTTTCTTCAGCAGGGATGGTGGATACTTTAATCTCTTTATTTGTTTATTGAATTGGTGTTAATCTATTGTGACTGAGATTAAGATAGTGCCATGGCTGCCTTGTGTAGAATCATCTGTCTTGATATATCTGTGCTTGGTAACCATGAATGGTTAAAAATAAAATTAATGACTGGGATAAGCATAGAGCTTGAAATCAATACATAGTGAGTTATGAGTCATCAGGGCACTCAGTGGGGATGAACATCTTTAACACTTTATTCATCTCCTGTGAGAGATGAACAGAAGTTGAGAGACCTGTCTTAAGTAGAAAAGGCAGTTATGTAAAAGATACCCTCGAAGGGAGACCTTTACAAGTACATGTGATTCAATATTTTGACTGTTATACTGCAGCGAGAAAGTCCAAAAAGAAAAGACCAGTGTTATCTTTTTTCCCTGTAGTTATGGGCCATGTGATCAGTACGGGGCTGGAGCTGGTGGGAACATCGAGCTCCACCCGTCTGAATGAGCGACTGGCCAGCGATGTGAGGAGGACAGTGGAGCTGGCCAACAGCCAGGACATCACCCCCAGAGAGAAGCTCCATGTCAAGGCTATGGAGTTCTTCTCACGTGGGTAAGATCCAGAGCCAGGTTGGAAATGGATAGGAAATGCAGATGAAACAGATGGATGAATAAGAATTTGGATATATGAGGCCAGTGGCTGCCAAAAAGGGGTCCTCAGACTACAAGTGCCCTTTGAAGTTGTAACAGGAGATCCATAGAAACATGAGATATTTTTTAAGTATGCATTGCTGTCCGCTTGCAAGGGGTTTTAAAAAATGTGTAGAATTCTCCCCTATGTAATTGTACTGCTTGAAACAATTGGTAAAATAAATAACATTTCATTTCAAGATAAAGCATCATTGCATAGAAATTAAATACAGGTTTAAACTTGAACAGATTATGGTTGAAATGTTCATAATGAATGAATACATGAATACAAAATGTATAGCTCAAGCGATACCAAATTCTTGAGGCCCATATTGATATTTAAGAGTTTTAAAAATCTGACAACGATCTTTCAGCTATTATCCATATTTTTTAACATTAACAGAACATAAAATGTTTTGACAAGGATCCCTTCAATTAGTTTTTTAATGAACTGTAAAGAAGATATGTACTGAGGGGGACTTGTTTGTGCTTTTTGGTGGGCAGCTATGTAATGGCAACTTTTCTGAAACTGTCTTAATATATCTTTTTACATGAATGCTCTGTACATTTCTTCTTTTTTGGCCAACATACTGCAAAGTATGTGCTAATTCCAATATATCCTGATATCAGCTGACATATTCAAGACAGTCTGCATGCAGGCCACCTCTGTGGAGATGCTTTTGGTACAGGCTCCGCTCTCATGGTAGCTCCTCTGTCAGGACTGGAAATGCCACCAAAATAAAACAAAATGCACAAGACGACGCCTCCGCTGTCAGGAAAAAAGACCTCAGAACTCTCGGCTGTCACGGCAAACACAGTTTAACATGATTTTGTCAGTGATAGGCTATATGTTAAATAATTCTGCCAACGCAGTGACATTAAAGTGTCCTATGAATTCTTTAAATGTAGCGATATATACAGTATCTGTCAACATACCATGTAAAGTGATTGACTGCTAATATAATGATACATATTGATTCAATAATTATAGGCTATCAACGTGGCAGTATTATGTAAATAAAAAAAGAGCTTTACATAAATGTAATATATAGAAAAGTTTTCTTTTTTTATGTGAAATTGACTTAATGAGCTGACAATAGCCACTGTTGGAATAATAGCTTGACTAGATAACATATGGTAGTTACAGTTACTTAGAGTTACATAAACTGATAAGATAATGTAAGCTATTTTAACAGCACAACTAGTACAGAGCAAAACATTCAGACTAGTGGATGTTTTGGATAATGCAAATTTGCTGTTGTGTAGAGGAAGCTTTAAATAATGACCAGAACAGGTGTTGTTCAAACTACTACTTTGCTCGCCAATATGCTGCAGTTTTACAGAAAAGAAAGTAAACAACAGACTTTGCGCACAAATATTCAAAGCTGCGACAAAGCACAGGTTAGGTTACTTCCTTGAAACTTGAAAAAAAAGCATCCCTGTATGTAACTCAGAACAACATATTTTCAGTATTTTGTCCAAAGTAATACTGAGTAAATATCATTACCAGGTTTCTCATTAATTCTCACATTTTCTGTAAATACTAGGTGTAAGATACCAAATGTGAAGAAAAGACAGAGTCAGAGTTAACGCTCAGTCATGATGCTTTATTGGCATTTAGCCTACAGCTAACTCTGCTAATGTTGACACAGGTAACAGAATACACAGAGAACAACTATGGAAACCTGCTTAAGTTGCTTACAGCACAACTCACAACAACAATGCCTTACACTTCATTTTGTAACATTTCTTTGATATAGCAACTAAACATGAATTTCCTTTATAAAACTACTTTAAAGTCACAGTCAAGTTGTCACTGCTGTTGCTGCCCAATCTGAGTCAACTGTAGATGTGAGTTGTGCATGCACCATGGTAGGTTTCATGTGAATAAGCAGATGCTGGAGTCTAACCAGTAAAGCAATCTAGCCAAAGCATGGATCACCTTCTCACAGTCTGGAAGCATACACTGTGAGTTCACTGCTGATCTCAGAGCTGGAGGAACACTGGATGAACCAAAAATAATAACCTCTGTCTTTATTTTCTTTAATATAATAAAGCTGGGTATCATCAGCATAGCATAGATAAGAGTTTTTTGTCTGAGTGTAGGTCTGTAAAGGACAGACAGAGAGATAAATTATAGTCTTGAGAAGATACAGCATTTATTAACTGACACACTTTAGCCTATACTGTACATTTACTGCCACTGTCACTTTTCTGCTGCTTGCTCTCTCCTATCGCTCAACCACACTCTCACACTATGCACGACCCTATTCCTTAAAGGAGCTACGCTATCCTTATAACAGTACCATTAACAACATATTGATATTAACGATTGTGTGAAATTTTAGCAGCAGTGCTCATAAATGAATATAGAGGAAAAACTGCACTGTGTACCATAAACTGTTCTGTAAATTTCAGCTGCAGTCTAGCAAGTAATATTTCTATTTTATCCTCAGTGTTTTATTTCCCTTTGGTATTGTGTGATATACTGTAGGAGCTCAAAGCATATTGACATTTTTGTGGTTGTCATGGTATACTCGCTCTGCTGCCCCTCACAGAAGTGTTTATGTGTTTTACAATGACTCATGTTTCTTACAGAAATTTTCCCAAGGCCTGTGATGCATGGGAAGACATTCTGGTAGATCATCCAACTGATATGCTGGCCCTCAAGTTTTCCCATGATGGCTACTTTTACATGGGAGCCCAAACCCGCATGAGGGACTCGGTGGCCAGGGTGCTGCCCCACTGGAAACCACATATGCCTTTGTCCAGGTACAGAAGACATTAATATGTAGCATATACAAGGATTGTGAAAGTCACACAATGACGTACAATGACGTGTAGATGCTAATAGATCTGTTCAGTTTCAGAGTCAGCAAGTGAAAATGTGTAATGGTGTGGGTGTTTGTAAGGAAAGTGGTTCTCTCTGAGAAGGTAGAGAGTGTGTTGGTGATTTAACCGTACAGTCCTTACAGTACAACAGAGAGTAATTTCTCACACAGGGGGTACAAACTAGGACCATGCATGCACATCCAAACCAAAGACGGCAGGTGCTGGGCTGAAAATGAGCAAATGTCGAAATAAACAAATCAACAGCTCTAACACTGCAGGGCTCCAATGTCCACTTATAATTTATTGCACCAAGGTGACGTTTCAAGCACCACTGCTCTTCATCAGACTCAAGTGACAAAGCACGATGCCATCTTAAATATATACAAACGGGTGACAAATTAAAGGAAAAACCGATACAGGTCTAAATGCTGGTGCCTGTGTTATGCTGTGGGGACATTTTTGCAGGCCTGGTTTGAGTCCACTTGCCCCCTCAGAGGGAAGGGTCACTGCAAATCAATACAAAGTTGTTCTGAGTGATCACCTTTATCCTATGATGAAACCTTTCTGTCCTGATGGGAGTGGTCTGCCAAGGTAGATTGAAGCTGTTCTGGCAGCACGTGGTGGCCCAACACCTTACTAAGACGCTTTATGTTGGTTTTTCCTTTAATTTGTCACTGTTTGCATATCATACAAGTCACATGATACAGTACCATGACCCAGATCTCCAATGTGACAGAAATAATAAGCATAAAAATGTATATATGCATCCATAAATACATACGCACACACACGCATACACACACACATAAAGATATTGTGTGCATGTATATATACATACACACAACCATGGTAGTGTACATAGTTCTGCATACATAAAGTTCAGAATTCAGTGGTGTAGGATAACACTCAATAAATCTCTTCAGAAAAAACAATATGTGCAAAAATATATTATATGTACAAAGATATATACAAAAGCATGTAGAGAGGAATACACTCAATAGGGTATCCCTGACCACTATCAGGCTTGTAGGCTGTCATCAAGTGTGGGAAAATACCAAAGAGGTACCTCTATTTGTCCTATGGTGCAATATTATTAACCAGAGACTGCAATTTTCTGAAGTGGTCCCAGTAATATTTGCTGGTAAAGTCTACTGAAGTAGCACATCACATGACGTGAATGAGCTATGTTTGAGAGAAAAAAAAAAAAGGTTATAAATGCAGTTGCAAGAACAACACTTTCCACTCATATCTTGGGATGTTTGATTTGAATTATCTGTTAACTCCCCCTGCTCTTTTATCTGTTTCACTCTTCGGCTGTTTCTTGTTTTTCACTGTGTATTGAGTGTTTTTTTAGAGTGATTGTTCTTTGGGGTGTTTTAACTGTGTGCTCTCCCTTATGCCTCTGTGCATCTGTTTTCTACTTCTTTCCCGGTTGATAATCATAGAGTTTGCAGTGGAAATTGTGAATGAAAGTTTTGACAGCACTTTGAGTGCAACTTCAGAAGGCTTATCTCCAACCAGTTACCACAGTTGCAGTCAAATCAAGTGCACCTGCAGAGCAGCTGCCCCACATTAAACTGATATCACAGCCTACATGAGTCACATGTTTTACCTGCAAGACTTGTGTTTTAATGCTGTTCATCGTTTGTGATGCGAAAATACTTGTGTCCTGGTGTTAGTTCAGTTGTAAAACCCAAACGCACTGCAGAGCGTCTCTCCTGCCGACAGCTGACAGCGCTGTCAGTGGGAGAGTCATTCGCACTGGACGGTAGAGGAGGAGATGCAGAGACACTGGTATGCGTCTATTTAAACAGGAGTTTAGCCAACTTCGCTGCATTTAACACTTGAGCTGAGAGCGTCAGAGCTCACAGCAGGAAACACTCTACATCGCGCTACTTTCTGCTGCTTCCATCATCTTGTGCCGATTCCTTTTTGAAAGAGTAATGGCCAATGGGGAAACTCCAACACTGGGCTGGCCGACCAATGGTGTAACTTCATCACTCACTCAGGCACTCAGTCACTCAGGGACATAGCCTCGGTCTTCACCCTGCAATCACGCATGTCCTTTATGGGTGACAACTTGCTTAAAGTCAGTTATTGTTTTCCTCAACATCCTTCCTTCTAACACACATAGTTGAAGTATATAGATAAATCAGACCAAGCTGAATCCACCTCATATTTCATTTAAACATTTAACGCTCACATTCAAGCCTTACAACAATAGCCTCAGGCAATATCTGTATAACAGAGATTTTACTGAGAGCTTATTGTCACAGTATTACCACAGTGAAAATAAAAGTTCCTAAATAGCCCTAATGTGAAGGCAGTAATCAGCATGATAGAAAGTTTGCACTGATCAAATGATTATGTTGACTATTTGAAAAACAAATAGGAGTCACTTTAAATCATTATTTATTGTTATTGCTGGACGCATGTTGTTTCAGAAAACCTGTGTCCGCTTTTCATCATCCAGAAAATCTAACAAATCCTATCATAACTCCATCATAACAACTCCAAATAAATAGTTGTAGTTAAAGTTTACCCTGCCCTTTATTTTGTAATGAAAGGTTTTTCTGTGTGTGTGTGTGTGTGTGTGCGTGTGTTTTCTTTTTCAGTTATCTGAAAGGAATGTATTCCTTTGGTCTCCTGGAGACTCGATTTTACGACCAGGCTGAGAAAGTAGCCATGGAGGTGAGATTTTCTTCTTCTTATAGTCTGTTGTACACAGTGTTGCCCTGTTATTGTGGCTGGGTGGCCCAGGCTGATTGTGTCAGTTCAATTCGGCAAGTAATTTGCTGTCAAAGACCAATAATAAGCAGTTCATCCCGACCTCAGCAGCCTGACTCTTCTCTGCTGAATGTGTAATGCATACAAAGTAGTTGAGACTTGAGGGTCACTTGAAAAAAGATCGGGTGACATCAGAGACAGTAATGGAGAGTTAAGCATACCATTATTTTTAAATTGTCTTCTTATTCTACATCTGTATTCTTTCTCTTTGTGTTCAACTGTAAAATCTCATCCTCTTGTGCAGGGCCTTGCTCTGACTCCAGACGATGCTTGGTCTGTTCATGCTGTAGCCCATATTTATGAGATGAAAGCAGAGGTGGACAAAGGCTTGAAGTTCATGGAGGGCAGAGAGAAAGATTGGCAGGTACAACCACTGGCAGTGTGATTTTTCTGATTAATCATATCTGAGTAACCTTGTACAGTTCTGTGGTGATTGTCAGAGTCCACTGAATTAAATTCTAAGTTGAAATAGCCTCAGGAAAAATATTTCAAATATCTGTTGTTTAATTCTAGGTATCTGACGTATTGGCCAGTCATAACTATTGGCACTGGGCACTATACTTCATCGAGAAGGTAAAGATTATAATGAGTTTTCTCAGTCAAGCGCATAGTTGGCAGTAGGATTGTTTGTGGAACTTGTATTTATGATATCATTTCCCATGGGTAATTTGAAGTCTAGAGTTGATTATATTGCAAGATTAATTTGTGTTTGCATCTGTGCAACACAATCTATCAACCCGGCTTGTCTCTCAAGTATGAAGTTATTCAAATTTGACTTTCTCACCTCCTCCTCCACAGGGGCAATATGAAGCCGCTCTGCAAGTGTACGATTCTCAGGTTGGTTCTTGTTGAAAGTTTATGTCCAGACTTTAATGGTATAGTTGTATGAATACATGAGGACTTTTAAGAGTCATGCGTGTACCAATACACAGGGGGATACAGACTAAAAGCAATGTGTTGTGCTTGTTGTGAGTCAACAGGGCAAGTGAGAGCAAATGGAAGTAAAATCTATGTGAAGATGTGAAAGCCAAGCAACAACACTCCCCCCCTCCCTGCCCTCCCCCTTCTATGTGTCAACTGCCAAAGCTGATTATCTTTTTTACTCAAACGCTCTAAACTTAAGCTCTTTGGTGTCCTGTACCTTACAAGAACATTTCATAATGTTACTTACCACTGTGATACATTTGAACACAGAAATTCTTACATCACGTTAGCTAAAATTCATGAATGTTTAATTACTCACGTCAGGGGAATCCCGCAAGACATAAATGTGTCTTTTTTTTTTTCCTTCTTCTTTTTTGGAAAAACGTCGTCGTTTGGAGATAGTTGCATGTTATATTCTTCAGTGTTCGAGGTGAATGGTAAAAGTGCACCCTGTTTCCCTAAGGTATTCAGACGTTGTAAAGCCACAGGATCCATGTTGGACATTGTAGATGCCAGTTCAATGCTCTGCAGACTGGGAATGGAGGGTAAGATACAAGCTAATATGGGAATTCACAGGGCAGCTTAGCACTGGAACCACTGTCTGGTCCATCTATTACACACATTATCTTGGATGCTACTGATCAGAGTTTGATTAAAATTCAGGAAATGATACATGTCATTGCTCAGTTGGAAATTACACTTTTCAAAATGACAGATTTCTGAATGTGTTGGACTGAAGGGTGACTGCAAAGTCTAATGTAAGATAATTTTAAGATTCTAAGTGAAACTGCTAATGAGGTGAGACAATCACAGTTATTATACCTCATTAATCTGAAACTCAAGCTGCTGTTTTGGAAACAGGTGTAATTAGCACACCTCAGACCAAATTCAAACAGAAATGGAGATTATATGGCCTGATGACATTTCAAAAAATATACTTTTCTCAAAATTTTGCAGCCCTAATGCATGAACAAGCAATGTTTGTTGTGTGGGTGCACGTCAGGTGTGTCTGTGAAGGACCGTTTGCGGGAGCTGCTCCAGGTAACGCAGCCTCACACCGATGATCATGTGACCTTATTTAATGACCTCCACTTCCTCATGGTGTCGCTGGGAGCTAAGGAGACCGGGACTTCTCAGCGTCTGCTGGAGGGCCTCCAGGAATTGGCTAAGTAAGTTCCCACACCATTTCTTCTCTTCACTGCACACCTCAACGCTGTCAGCCTTGCATAAGAGCCACCCAGGCCTTATTTAAAACCGACAGAAACAAGGCTGAGAGTAGGATGGCGAGATGCAGTCAGAGAATTCAGAGCTGCAGTCCAGCTCAGAGACCAGGGTCTTTCCTCTGTAGCAGATGTTGTAGCAGCAGCTGCCGCCTCTAGAGTTTTGCGGTTATAATGTGTTCTGGCATCCTGACCATGGACAGCTTGTGCTCTCCATTTCGTCTGGCACAAAACCCACAGAAACGCTGCCATTTAAAACCAGTTCTTTAAATTGTCATGTTTTTCACTGTTACGCAATAACACAAAGTCACAAGAGTTTGGGAATGATGCACCTTCAGGGGGGGAAGCAGCTCTTGAAAGAGTGAAAAGTCCATTTCTAAGTAAGGAATGGAAATTTTCTCAACTTAGCTCTATTTTGAGACATCAGGCAAGCTGCAAGAAAATGTTTAAGCTTTGCATTTATTTAGTTCCATCACTCACACACACCATGTCACTTGTGTTACCTTGGTTTGGTTGGATTGCACAGTTTTACATAATCCATACTTTGCTATAATGTAATTTTACAGTCAGAGGCAGTCAGTCTAAGCATTAGCTAATCCAGGAAAGCCTTACAACGGTATGGAATGTCTGGCCATAGGGTGAAGTGAATCCTGCTCAGATGTTAATGTCTTTCACACTTAAGTAGAATAATATTCTAATACCCCTGTCAGTCTGTATTGTGACACCCCTCCCACTGTCTAGAGGGTTGTCTTTGCCAAGCTCAGCAGGTTATTGGTTGACAGGGGAGATTCGTCTGCTCATCTAATTCCCCTCGTTCTTTCAGGCTATAAAAGCTGGCCCATATGCCCACTCTTTCTCTCTCTTCCTACAGCTGATATCCACCCTGCATCATTTTCTGTGGCTTTTGCACCGTCAACATCTCCACCGCAGAGATGCCATACATCCAGGCGCTGTTTCCACTCCCTATAGTTGATTTGTGTTGACTTTAGTTTTAGTAGTTTTAGTAAATGATGTTCTAAGTATACAGTACCTCTTGTGAGGACTCCCTCCTTGTCACATTCCCTGCTTGACAGCCAGTTTGACAGTATAAATAAACAAACCTGGAGCTTTTTCTGTAGATTTTCATAACTTTTACATTATAACATATTTGTTATTATAAAATAATATAATTTTTAAATTTTTTTAAATAATCACTCGTATATTAGCATAATTCATGTTCCATTTCAATGAGCTATAGAGTTTCTTCTGTAAAAAAGAGTCCCTTATTGTCTACAAAGCAATTTGTGACCAAGTTTTTTTTAATATAATATAACCACACATGTTTTTTTCGGAAAGAACTACTTTCAGAATTGGTTTAATAATGATAACATATTTATATAAATGTAATTTATATATGTAATTAACATGTAGCATGCTTGTTTCCCTCTCGATGAAACAGTTTGGTGAGGGGTATATAAATGAACAGGCATACTTGTGCACTAAACCTTTCAGTTGTACCAAGAAATGTTTTTTCTTTGCTTTACCATTTCTTTTCTTCACAGGGAGCCAGGGGACAATCAGCAACATCAGCTGGCTGGAACTATAGGTGTGCCAATGTGTCAGGCCATGATGGAGTACAACCAGGGCAACTACAATCGCAGTGTGGAGCTACTCTACCCTTTACGCTATGGCATAGTAGACATAGGGGGCAGTGATGCACAGGTGAATTACACAGAAATAGGTAGCTGTTGCAAACTCAAAGCAAACAAGAAAAATCAAACAAAATCAAACACAGACCCAACTGCAGTTTTTTATGCACAGTTGAAAAATGTTGAGCCTTGAGGTTTTACTTTTTTTTTGATATCATTTATCATACTATATTGTGTCTTTGTGAGTAAAACAGAACTCCCTACTGTGAAAATAGGCCAGAGGTGAAGAATGCTCTGCACAAGAGCTACAGCTTTTCACTCTATGAACATACTACATAGTGTGAGAATGTGGGGCACAGTGCACCAACATGAATAATGAATCTCTGTGATGGATGCTGATGGACTTTATGCATTTTATGTTCTTTGTGTTCAGGAAACTGCTCCCTAAGGTGCAACAGTGTTCATATAATATAACACAAAAGGGTTGACTCTACATACAGTGTTGAACTGGTCCTTGTTCACTAATGGGTTTGTCCACTGTTGTTTGCAGAGGGATATCTTCAATCAACTGCTTATTCATGCAGCCATGAAATCCGAAAATAAGCACCACCAGAAACTGGGAAGGTAATGCACAACAGGGATTTTATACCAAAACACAGGATGCTTCAATTTTTTTCCAATTTCAGTGCTGTGTGTCTTTTCATGTGAAACTCTGCTGAGAGAATATAGAAGAAAAAAGAAAGCTCTTGTGCTATTTGAACCATTGGATTTCATCATGATGCTGTACAGTTGCTGTTGGAGCTGCTGTCCACTAGAGTTTACTTTATCTACTGTCTATCTATGTGCATACAGAACACAAGCTGGATGCTCCCGTTATGTAACCCACATCCCCTGTCTGTACACCATGTTACACTTTCATTATTGATCAGGTTAGCCTCCCTGCTTGTAGTCTCTCTGAATCTGTGTCCATCTCTTTGTACTGTGTTGTGTTGTGCTGAATTCCTCCAGATGTCTTCTGGTGGAGCGCGAAGCCGTGAGGCCAAACTCCCCTCTGACTGATCGTCTGATGCAGCGAGCCCTGGCTCTTCACGACTAGACTGATTGCAAGGTGCACTGAGCAGTTTCCATGCACAAAAACATCAAAGCACCACCGTAACCTGATATGCCGGTGTTTGGCTTTGGGATATACTGCTACCAACCGAACCGGTATAGCAGTTCGGCTGTGTTGTCAAGACGTCTGAAACCTTCTTGCACTCTTTTGAATGTACATTTTCTCAAGATTATGAGCCAATATTAACCTCATGTTGTCAATGATAAATAACCTTAAACTATGATACCTAAATACAGGCTTTATATGATTTGATTATTTTAGTTAACGAATCTGACAACTCGAATCAGATTTGTCAATGTATCTTTCTTCTCATGATAACAGAACTTCATCAAATGAATTTTATTAGCAAACATATCACATTTAAATATAAATACTTTTCAGAGATAAAATCTTCATGTCAATATCAATACAAAAAACCATGTTCAAAACCAATAAATATACATTTTGTACTTTGCATGTGATCACTATTTGAGTAACACAATAAAGTGCACCACACTTGTAAGCCCCGTAGGCAACACCACGTTAAGAATAAGAAACGTCGCAGTGATACAGTAGCAGTAGAAAAGATGTCCTTGCATGTGTCAGAGGAGTTGAGCAGAGTACTGTAAGTTCTTTTCTTCCTTCCTCTTCCCCTGTGTCGGCCCACGCTCACAATACGGAGGTAATCTCATCTTGGATCTGAGAGATCAGGATCTGGGACAGCACGATGCCTGCAATCTAGGGGACAGCAGCAGCCACTTTAGATTACAGAAAAGACTCTCAGGGTCCCTCGGAAGGGTGTCGTAATGCTCATTTGGCACTGGGATGAAATGCTTCATAATGAGATAAGACTGTTGGATAGTGTCACTTGTAATAATTTTAGACTCATATTTACAGGATTACAAGACTACAAACATATCACTTCCCATAGAGCTGATCACCATGCAAGAGAACACCCACATTCGGTAGCAAACACAGCTTTTAACAGAGCTTTTCAATAATTAGCAGTTTGATTTAAATGTGGCTTGTTATGCAGACAAATCCAGTAACAGTATTTAGTCAGGATGTGCAAGACAAAAAAGAGAACTTCATCATCAGATTTACTGCACATCAAAGCAGCTAGAATACTAACGCAATTGTTTTGACGGGACTCATGGGTAATTCACATGCTTCCCTCTCAGTACAATCATCGGGGACCCAATCAGGCAGATATGAGAGCGAGAGAGATCAGGCTAAAGATCCCGTGGCAAAGCTGCATGCTGTGCGAGAGACGGAACACAATGTGACAGCACCAGAATCATTTTGATAAGTAAGCGGACTAATTATTTAGAGGCAGCTCTTGATAAGTGCTAATTTGATTTCATGGCCAATCTAACATATTGACTTGAGTTATTAACAGTACTTAATGCTTTGGGATTCGCCATGTGTTGTGCAGCGGTGTTCAGATAGTAGGAAGGAATAGTCAGTCTACTCTTTTCTGAAACGCATAATTTAATGCATCTTACACCTGCAGACTTTTACCTCCGTCGCACACTAACCTGCACTTTCGATCTAGATAGTCTAATAAATGAATAATGTACTATTAAATTTTCATTAAGCCTTTGTGCCTAGTTATGCTATCTAGGTATAATCCTCCGTTTTAAATCAGTTCTATCCTGATGGCCTTACATTAACCCTACATCCTGTTGGTTTCTTTGACCTCAAATAAGATTTTTATTTGATTTTTTTTTTCCCTGTTTGTATCAGGATTGGGATATTCTATACGAGACAATCCCAGGTTGTGTAGGGAAGTTGTTGAAAGCTCTCCGATTGATGCCTGAATGTGCATTAGGAAAGGTACAGACCCCTGATTGATGAAGTGTTGCTCAGACTGTTTCACAGCCCTGTCCAATGCACCATGTGAGTCTACCTTTGAGGAAGCAGATCCCTGTCAATATCTTGATTGCCACACGCTCAATCTTGTGAGCTTTCAGTTGGTGCCTGTATTGACCTGTGTGTTTTTGTGTGTGTGTACTTATTTGAGACAAGACTAAAGTCATCTTGGCCCAGAACCGTGGGTGGTTACTGATGGCACAGGACTGTACAAGGTTGCCAATTAGTGCACAGCCTGTACGAATTGAGTGCATGAGTGTGGTTACCTGAGGCAGGGCCAGACCCAGGGCTAGAGCCCCCACCAGTAACAGATGAGACTCGATCCACATCACCGCTTTGTCTGCACAGCCTACCGGGTAGATTGACTTATTTGCTTCCAGGAAGTTCTGGGTTTGAACCCCAAAACCGCACATGGTGTTGATAACTGCCTGTATGCCAGATGGACAAAGGCAAAGACAGAGACAGAGAATGTGAGTTTTAAAAATGATCCTGTTAAGCAATTGTTTCTCTCTTTCTGTGGACCACATAAACCTGAACTGCTGACAACAATATTCAGAGGACGCTTTCACAGGCTGCTTTTTCACACCTCTTGTGTTATTTTGTATTGACAAAGATATTAACTATTGTGACAGCTGAGGAAGAATTTTTCAGAGGCCAACTGACTGTAGTGATTTGGAATAGAAAAGAGGAAAGGAAATGTCAAGAGAGCAATACTTAGATCCAGCACAGTCACGTCTATTTGATGCGACAAGGAAGACTGTTAAGTCCCTGACGTAGCTGCGCAGTTGCAGGATATGAACAGCAGGTTGCAGCACTGCATCAATTCTTACAGTGTTTAATTGATTTTTCACCCATGTTGAAAATGGTTGCTGTGATCTGTTTTCCATGTAGCATGATGTATAATCAATATTAGTGTGATGGATCCACATGCACTCTTTAGTTTTCAGTGTTCACACAGACAAGAAGAAGCCATCAGTGGTGGCCTGCAAGCTGTATTGCTGTGTGTCTGCACAGACGTTAAGCAGGCATTTTACATGTGTATTTGTGTGAGTGCAAACATGTGTATTCATGCATGCATTGGTACACTATATATACCGTTTGTGTGCCTGCATGTGTTCTTATCTGCACACATTTAATTTTTTATGCATGTGCATGCGGTTGTGTGTGTATGTTCTGGTAAGACAAAATATCATAAAACCTTCATGAGAAGAACTTGTATTTTGCAGGAAAATCACCACTGCTAACACCGTTAAGGTTGGTCATGTTACTGTGCTGGATATGTTCATTATACAGCAGTTGGTTAGTTTCAGCTTCTGACCACTGCAGCTCCTTTATGATGCAATGGTTGGCATATATCGTCTTATTTTAGAGACTTTTTCCTCAATCGTTATATAATTCTTTATATATAATTCTTTTATATGCAAAGCACAAACTGGTTGGTCATTTTCAGAACAGATTTACACGTAACCTACACCACTGAAAGGAAAAGGAAGTAATACCAGCAGCAGTTTATACCTGCAGCTGTAGACATTCTGGTGTCGCCTCCAGGCAAAAAAAAGCTTCTGTAGTTTTGACACATTTGTGTGCTTATCCAATGTCGGAATAACAACCACTGCCTGTCTGATGTGTGGCATTGATCAAGTCAGATTCCCTTGCTTTCAAGATATTTGCTTCATTGAATATCTTCTAATTAATAGCAGTCTGTCAGTTTGTGCGGGGTCAGGTGTTGTCATCATGTGAAAAAGCGAATTCAATACAAAAAAAAAAAACTGCAGTTGTAACTCATTTTGTCTTGCCCTACTCAATAAGCATTGAGTGACGTATGTTACTAGCCTACTCCACCAATGTAATTTTCAGTTGACATGATAGCTGCGGTACTGGTTGCAAAGAGTAGTTAGCTTAATGTTTTCACATTAGTCGAAGAAATGTCAGTTAAAAAGTTGTTACTAACTGAATTTACAACGACTTGTATAGTTGCATCTGTCTCATTTACACCCGTGAATGACATTCATACCATTTTTCTGTTATTCCGCTAATTTTTATCATTGAAGCTAGGTAGCTAGCCCCCTCTCCCACCTCCAACTTTAACTAGGTGTTTGTTTTTTTTAACTTTAGCTGGCTAGCTATGTGGGAAGATAGCGCCCCTAGTCTTAACCCTGCCTACTAAGCTCTGATTGGTCAATTGTTTCTCTAACAGTGCAAAACAGGTGTTAATAGGCACAACGCCAGACCTATTTTACAATACTGAACAAATCTGAGATGTTAGCTTGCACTGCAGCTAAATCATATTAGCGGAGACTGGTTTCAAATGCTATTCTACATGACACCCTGTGTCCTTGTTGACTGATACACATACAGGTTTTTCACAGAGCACGTTGGAACTCTGTTCGTCGCTTCACATTACTTAAAAAACTCCATATAGCCGACAAATTTTGCTAACTAAAATTCAGCCAAATATGATCCTTTTTTGAAGCAATGGTTTTGATTTAAGTTAATTTAAAGAGTTATGAGTCTTTTTTATATATACATATATGTTAAAAAAAAAAAAAAAAAAAAAGCACACCTCTCCGGGAACAGGAGTGCAGCAGGAGTAAGGTACAGCACAGCGTTCAGAGCTGGGGTTCTCATGTGTACAATTAAAGTACAAGTTCCAAGACCAGTCCGTGTAGTTGTTCCACCCACAACACTTGAACTGAGTAAAAGGGAGAGAAAGAGAGAGAGAGATCACAGCGCAGGTATATATTTAGAAAAATGCTCGTACACTGTACATCCTGCCAGTCTGGGCATCTCCCATGGGAAAACCCATGCTCACAAGTGTGCCAGTGTGTGCAGATGGAGGAGGAATATCACACGAGGAGACCCACAGAGTACAGGAACTGTATGTTACACGTAGCCTCTCATGTGGAAAACCCTCACTAAGCCCAAAATAGCAAACATAAGACATGCAGTTTTGTGGTCTCTGGTTGTGGTTTCTTGGTTTAGTGCTCAGACTTATTCAATAAACCGCTATCTGTGATCAATTTGAAGACTCGTGTGATGTGGATAGCTACAGACACAAGTACAGCCACTCTAAGTGGAATTGGTCAGACCACCTCTTTCTGGATGTAATCCATCAGGTTCTGCAGATCCAGGTCGTCCCTGTAGTGCACAATGGCTTTCTTCACAAACTTTCCCAAAGCATCACGAGTCTAAGAGTAGAGAGACAGGGGAGTTTATACATATAATAACAGCTTTAATATAAACATTGCCATGTTCTAAAGAAATTAAATCTGTTAAGTTTTAATAACTTCATTAAATGGTAAACAAACGTCTCTATAACCAAGCGCCTAAGGTGCTCACTGACATGGTGAAACCTTTCAGGGTGTCTGGCTCAGTTAATTACTCAGGGTGCATCTGTGGAGAATTGCAAAAAGCTTCTTTGTGAAACCTCCTTTGGATACTAATTTATTTTAATTTGCATTTTTTATTTATTGTTGCGACTATTTAAGTGTATATTGTTGCATTACCTTTTCCCGGCATATGTATTCTTTATACAAAGCCATCTTGGGATACGTGTTGCATGTGTTTTAGCCTCTACTACTATAAATGTGGCGATATGCAGCATTAGTCTCTCCGTTGAATATTCTATGCTCATGCATATGTCCATTTAAAACTTAACATAAATAATAACGTCCTCTTGTTTGTATTGTATAAGCATCCTATGGGGTGTATCTCAACAAGACAGCAGAGGAGCAGAAATACTGCTGCAGCGTGATGGCTGCGGGAGGGCAGCTTAACAATGATCATAAAACCATTCAGGCCTTTGAGATCAATACACACGATGCATACAAAACATAGAGCACATATGCAATTTTTTTGTACTATCTCAGCTGTGGCAGATAATTGCTTGAACTTATCCATTTGTTATTATAATGTGGTAATTTTCAGCAGCTCCACTGGAGCTGAATAAACAAAATGAAATATAAATGAAATACTTTGATTTGATTGAATAATGTGTAATGAGGATTTCAAACTAAATGAGGTTGATTCAGACATTCAAATCATGTACTACTATATTTGTTGGCTTTCATTGTCCATTAGACTATATTCTTTATCGAGGCATTAATGAGGCCTTGCATTGTTAATATTTAGTTTTTCTATTCTCATATATAAATAGTGCTGAAAAGGTATTTAATGCAAATCTCCGTTCTTTAAAATTCTGAAAACAAGGAGGGCCATGGTTGTACAGACGGAGTTCAGATGAAATATATGCTAATAGGAGCGCTGTATGCTAATAAACCGCTGAACTTTAAAATTTCATTAAGCTTGAAATGAATTTCTGTGAGCGGTTTGCTGAAGGCTCTCGGAATTGTTCGCATTACAGCCCGTGTTAGAGCAGGTTATGTTGATAAATACTGTGAGCTGTATCAAAATAGCCCAAATTTTTATCCTGGAGTAGTTTTGCTAAATTGCGTTAGGATTTTCGCAGCGATCCCCCTCTCCACTCCATCATCCCAGTCCTCCCTCTGTTTCTATCTTTCCACGTGGTACACTATGCTCATGGGCCTCAGAGCCCACCGTCACACCTCCCCATGTCATTAGCAGCAAAGTCTCCTTCAAGGGATCTGTTGAAATGGAACATTTGGTTCCACTTTGAAGTGCCGAAGCATTTGAATCATTTAGCGAGGAAGGATGCTGGGAGGGTTGTTAAACTGCTCTGTTTAGCAGCAGGCAGTCCGAGCGCTGACAGAGAACACAAGGGAGAGGAGAGGTATCATCAGGCACCAGGCACCTCGCCACAAGACACTGATGTCAGGGAATGTTGCCACCGCTGGCTGTTGTATTTTTTATTCTCAGTGGAACTCTAATGGGATGTTACTGTAGGAGATAAGTGGATGCTAGAGGGGGGTATCCTTTCCTTCCCCCTAGCCTCCAAATCAATCACAGGGGTCATATATTGGACTCAGACGGATAAACAGGCACACACATACATACAGTATAGCCTACATTCATGCAGTCACTGAGTGGGTTACCTGCTGTCATTCAGATACAGGCACTTTTAATCAGTGATATTATAATACAGACACAGGCACTTTTAATCAGTGATATCATAATCTGGGGATAGGGACCTCCACAAGGGGTTTACAAAATAATTACCGAAACAGAAAATGATAAACAAAAATTTGTCCACATAAAATTATGTAATCACCTCAACTTTTTATTAAACTTTTAGGGTGTTTTAAAGAGTAAACCCTGTACAATTTTAGCTTTTCAGGCTAGAAACACTCTTTTGATTGACCCGATCACAACTCATAGTCATACAACCTGTGATGAGGAGTCACAAGTATGCATGGCTTCGTATTAATGAATCACAGAAAAAGCTGGCAAACACTGCCTCAAAGGATAATTCTGTTTATTACAACTTGGGTCTTTTTTTTTTCTTGTGGTTTTGGCCATTGTTTCCATCAGTTATGCTAACATTGTTGTCAAATTAATTGCTGAGATTTGAGAACACACCAACAAAAAAAAAAAAAGGTGTAATGGGCAGAAAAAACATGAGCAGTCAGATGATCACACAGGTTTTAAACAAAGGAGAGTCGTGACGTTATTACCCACACAAGCATTCAGACAATCAGGTTTTAAATAAGCCAACAGTTTAGCCAGGTTTTCTAAATCTCTTTACAAGTATTTGGGGGAAAAACAAAGTGAGTGCACCTGACATGTTGGTAATAATCACTGATTGCACAGGAAAACCGTGAACACAAGTATGGTAAGTATGGTAGGACAATGGTCTGTAAACAGAGGACAGTTTGTTTACATAGAGATACATACTGTTTTCTCTTCCAAATATGTTTGGCTAAATTAGTAGTTTGTTTTAAACCTGTATGATTGTCTGACTGCTCATGTTTTATGCCCTGTCACTGATGATTTCTAGATGTCAGCAATTAATAACTACACTGTTATTATTGCAGATAAGAACAATGGCGAAAACTACGAAAGGCCCAAGTCCTAATAAACCATAATTCTCCTTTTTAAGTTATTTCATCTGAAGTCAGTTCAACTCAGAGTGTACTAGAGAGAAAATAGGGCTGCTTTCCTTTATTTTCTGACAGTCTTCAAAACAAACCTGATGCACATTATTTGCTAGGCTTACAGACACCAAACACCGATTTCCACTAAAGTGCTGGTGTGTACGTATTTTTGTCTGCATTCATTTTTCTGTGTTTGCTGTGTGGCTCAGACATTGACAAGACATTCCCCCGTGGGCTCAGCGGGCCCATCTGTAGGTTCAGATGCTGCACCTTATTAAGTTTTATACACTCTACTTTACAAATGTACAGAATGTCCAAAAGCTGGGAAAGAATACGCAAAATCAATGGAGCTCGGGGGCATTCCCGGTCGTTGGTGTTGGTTACTGTGGAACAGAACTGGAAACCAAATGTGACCTTATAGTGATTTGCATTGCTTTTATATTATATATAATATTGTATCTAACTAAGCTAGTGCACAGGACTGTAAGTAAAGAGGCAGATACCTGATCAGAGTAGAAGAAGCCCAGGATTGCTATGGCCAGCTGGGTGAGGAAGACCAGTGTCAGGCTGAAGGAGAACTAAAAGCAGAAAAAGACACAATATGAAAAGGCAGTCTGACTAGGACAGAATCATAACTGACAGATTTGCCGTTACACATGAGATTTAAGACTTGGCTTTGGATTAAATGTAATTTGAGCTGCCATATCGGAAGCAACACACAGCGCCAGTATTAGTAATGTGTCTGTTATGGCTATTACTGTTTTGAGGAGGCGAATGTTCTCTCTGAGGGCTCCGATGCAACCACAGAAAGTGATGAAGAACATGACCACCCCCACCACAATTAGGATGACAGCCGGGTCGATCAGGAATGTGTCCCGCACCGTGTCTGACAGAAAGACAGAAAGAGCCCCTTCTTTATTTCTATACCTTTTTTTTTTTTTTTTTTTTACTTCTGTGAAAACTCTCTTCCTTTTCTTCCATCCTTTTTCTAACCTGTATTTAAACCTCTTCCCTCCCTCACACCACTTTTTGTTTTACAATCCTCGCTTCCTACACAGTCTGCCTTCATTCTCTTGAATCGTCAATAATCTGTTGTGGATTATACAGGACACAGAAGCGTAATCAGTGGGATGAATCCAGGTTAATCCTTTTTTGTTGCCCATCTACTGTATATTACAAATTATATGTCAGAATAATGACAGCAGGTAAGCCAAGGATAAAGCTAAAACTCACTGATCCACTAAACGTGACATGGTGTCAACAGGTGTGCTGCCAGAAAGAGGCCACCAACACAGCTGTAGACACTGTAATGTACGCAGTAACAGTTCATCACAGTTCTTTTACTCACTGTGAGCGTAAAACTGGAGATGTGGGGGACATGCATGATGAAAAGAGATCACTTACGATAGTTGTAACACAGGATAATAGACTAATTTCTTTAGAGTTTGAGAAGTGTCAAAGTGTGTCGTGTGTGTATGTACCTGTAGCTTTCTGGACTTTAGCGTACACCCCCATTGCAACAATCAACAAGGAGAAAACCTGAGAAAAAGAAGAGAGAGATTTTTGAAATATGTTTTGCCACAACAAGACATGAATCAGATTGCACACACTGAGAAGATTACTCCTCTGATTGATGTGATCGTCCTTCACATTCCGCTCGGAAAATTCAACATCTGGTATTTCCAGATTGGCTGCCAAATATTGCTGCGTTCACTTGTTATGATGTCGGCATAGAAAAGGGTTTTGGGGTTGTTATTGAAATAGAAAACTGACACTTTGGGAAATCCGTGTATTCACTTTCTTGCCAAGAGTTGGATGAGATGTTTTATACCTCTCTCATATCCATCCACTAAATATGAAGCTAGAGCCAGGAGACGATTAGCACAAAGGAAAATGGCAGGCCTAGCTAAAGCTCACATAATCGTATAAATTAACACATTTTTAAAAATTTGTAAATAAAGTGCAAAAACAGCTAGTTTCCCAGGCTAGCTGTTTTCCCTTGGCTCCAGTGTTTTTTGCTGATGTAAGCTCACCGTCTCCTGGCTTTATATTTAATAGACACATATGAGAGTGTTGTCAATCTTCTCAACTAACTCTCAGCACGTAGGTGAATAAGCGGATTTCTCAACATTCCTTTTAAGTTTGGGGAAGAATCTGGGATCCATAAGAAACAGATCTGTGACCTGTTACAATTCCTAGAGATTCTTTATTTCAGCGTGTGAAAATACAAACTTGTCTGGAGCAAAGTGAATTGCTTCCAGTGCGCTGGCTCTGTTTTCAGCAGACTTTATTTGCATTGTGAAACAGGACAGGTGTGATCGGATTAGAGATGATGAGCCTTTCCTCAGGTGCTGAGTATACGGTGCACCTGCTGCCATGGTAACCGCGCCGGTGTATGTGTTTACGATAAACAGACAGATGGATCTCAGTGGGAAAAAGAAATAACAAGACATATGGATCTTGGCTTTAATCATCTGAATTTGGAGGACATTAATATGGAACATCAACATAGACACATATTAGGATTTTGCTTTTAAAGCAAAAATCCTCAGAATTCAGAGCTTCTGTCTTCACTTTTCCACAAGAGAGGATTGTCTGTCTTCATCTTCCTGCCAAGTAAAACTTGACCTTGGTTAAAGAACAACGGTTGTTATTCTCCCAGACTGTACTGAGTGATGTTTTGTATTTTGACTATTGTAGGTGGACTATAAATAATTATTCTTCTCTTTAGTGTTTAGAACTGCAGCAGCAGAGATGGAGAGAAAAAATCAGAGAGGAGGTGAAGGAGGGAGAAAAAGCATGAGGCGGTTAGTGTGAGGAACTCAGTGTGGCGTTGATCTGTCTGAGACCTGCTCTGTGCTTTAAAAAAAAAGAAAAAAAAAACAAGAAAACATTAGAGTAGAAAAAAAATCCCCCACTGTGTAAAATATTGAACACGAAGGAGGCGTCGACAGCCCACACTGTGCATGCGGTGGATAAAGGGAAGAATACCTCCTTTAATGAGGTCTGAAAACAGTTAAAACATTCAGGCACAGACGGCCGCATGCAGTAAGTAATGGTGTTGCTTGAAGATGCATTGTTAACTGCTGAGGATGTTAAGTTCACCCTAACAGATGCCATGAAATAAAACAGTGGAGAGGGGAGAAAATAGGTGAAATTAGAGTTTCCTGTTGATTGCATTGTCAACACTAATTTCCCTCCTGTACTTGATTGTTTTTCTCACCTTGAATAACAATCTGCATGGCTTGGCTTTCATTTCCAGTCCCTGGGATTCACAGAAATTCTCTTGATTACTAATTGTGAGTGTGTCTATGTGTGTACAGAATGCCATTTGTTCAGCCCGTATAAGCACGGATTTGTTTTGTTTCTGTCTGAAAAGCCTATATTGGATCTGCGGAGGTCACGAGGATCTACACTCCACGGCATAATTTGCGATGAAAACAGGTGTAATTTTTTTTATTTTGCAGACTTAATGTCCCACACGATATTTGTCATGCGCAGAATTGTTGCTTTGAAATGGTATGTCTCATCTCCCTCACATTTTTTCAATCAATAATTTGATTTGACAAGACAATAGTTGACAAAACACATCAAGGATGCACATTTTCTTTGGCACGATGGCGTTCTCAAGATTTTTGAAGCACAGTGTTTTTTTTTGTGTAGGAGCGTATGCACCTGCAGCTTCATTTGTCGCCTTACCACTGTGTATGCTTATGTATACGGGTGGCAGTGTGCATTCGCAACAGGACACACACACACACACACATAAACACACACACACACACACAGTGAATGTATTCCAGCTCTGTTTTCAGGTTTTTCAAAGGGATGAATCAGGCTTCTCCCAGAGAATTGTGCACGGAGGTGAAAGCCAGCTGAACTGAGCCGTGGGGACACGGGGACAAAGGCCTGATGGATTAGGGCTGCAGTGTTCACTTCTGAGCCTGGCGTCTGATAAACAAAGTCAACACAGGCCAGGCTGTGTGGTTGCTAGAGCTGCAGTTTTTGCTGATTGGCTTTAAATGCGGTAAGAGCGCGGTACACTGTTTGCCCCCTCGCTGTGTCTGTGTAGGACTAGATGAGCCGGGATATGATGGAGGTGTGGGGACTTCATAGAACTACAGATGTGATCCGTGTGCTCAGAGTAGTAATGTGCGAGGGAAAGCGGGGGAGTCAGAAAGAGTCTTAACTGTGTGTGCACGTGAAAGCAACTGAGCCCTGATGATGAGGGACAAAGGCCTGATGGATGTAATGACTGCATCAAAGTGTCTCCTGTACTTTTATATCTTTCTTTCACAGTCCCAGTCGTCTCCCAGCCTCCCACTCACACTCATCACCAGCAGTGGAGCTTGTAATTTGGGACTTTTTTTTTTTTTTTGTGCTGTAATGTTGGGGAAACGATGCAGTCTACAGCATAAAGCAGCTTTGAGGCTTTTAAGTAACAGTGTTTGACAGAAAATATATAGAAACATTTAGTTAAAGACTACCAGCAGGCTCACACAGTTGCCAGGTGTTTCATAGTTCAGTAGGAGTCAGTGCTCCGCTGATTTGATAAGAATGCAGCACAACATTTGCCAGAGTGATGTATGGACAATCTGCACGTCCATATATAACTGTAGTAAACTTAAAATAGGTAGCAGTGGGGAGGCTGGGTACCCCTGCTGTACTATCTGAATTACATTTCTTCATTTATTATTTATAAACTTTTTATTATTTATACATTTTTTTTCCTGTTTTTGTTTAGCTTTTGTCTATTTGCTTCAGAGCACTTGTTTTTCCTCTCCCTGATAGCTGGTGATTTATATGCTCAGAAATATCAACAATATGTGACCCAGGACACCATAACAGCTGTGTTTGTTTGTTTTTTTTTGTTTAGTTTTTTTTTTTTTTGTCTGCACTAGCCTGTGCTACTAGAAGAAAAATCATTCAAGAGTGCAACTCTACTCACCCAAAATAAGAAGCTGAAGAAGAAAAGAAAATATCTGATCCAGGGGTTGACGAAGGAGAACGTCTCAGCTCGATTCAGATTAAGTTTCCTGTCCATTGTTTCTGTTTTTACAGTCCGACACGTAGCGCTACAGTCAGTTTTGCTCCAAAACAGTCCCAAGATCCAGCCCCACCCCGCAGATACTCGGCCGCCATGTGAATCTGTGAGGAGGGGGTCGTTCGCGGGCCGGGTGTCATGCTGGCTAAAAAAGGGGGCATGAGGCTGTGACGCTACCCCACCATGCTGGTAGGGCCCAGAAGTGTCTATGTAGGCCGGTGGGTCAGATTACACAAAAAATATCTCTGGCTGACTGCAGCTGAATGGCCTACGAGCTTAGGAGTATTGTGAACCTGCAGCTCTCTCTATTGCTGCCTTTTTCTCTATTACCTCAAAGTTCCTGCATTCTGCTTCATTGTACCTTTACTTTCAATATCAGTGTTTATTAGTGGCGGCTGTTGACTCAAAGGGAGGAAAAGGACAGGAGGACACTAGTTGGCTACTTATCTCTACTTTCTTCTGTTCAACTTATGTCCTTATTTTCAAATGCAGGGCTGTGCAGGTGCTCAAAGTTAAAAAGGGGTACATGGAACAAGATTTTAAAACACCATACATAAACATAATTTATAGCATAACCTGTTGAATTATAGCAACCTATATTCAAACAGAATGTATGCCATTAAGTGAATGGCATATAAAACAATTTGCTTTCAACAAACAAAACCCCTGAGTGGTGAAAAGGTTGATTCTTTAAAGACATTTACATATTGTTTCTAAATAAAGAATAGCTCAATTTAGCACTAGAGTGGTTCATAATGTGTTATTTTACCAATAAAGTTAAACAAATTTACCTTCAAATTTATAGTATCGTCCTATTGGCATTTTATTGGCATAAATTGACATTTATTCGTGTTTCCTATGTATTTTCTTAGTATACAGAAATATATATATATATAAGCTTATAATGTGATACAGGTACAGATCAGCACTGAACACTAGAGAGATTGAACACAAAAAACATTCACAGATCTAAAAGTGTAGGTTCACATCAAAAAGCATTAATGCATATGCATAATTCATGTATCAAATACATGACTCACACACTCTTATCTATATGCACGACAAACAAAAAATAGTCTACAAATCTGACAGTGTTAACATTGTTGTCATTCTATTTACTTTTAGTATTTAAAGAGTCTTAATTCTAGTTACTTTAAGCTCATTACTGAATATACAGCTCAGCTTAAAAACAAACAAGAATGAACAAATTCTCACAAGCAAACAGCCAGACCTCCTGCACACTCATTCACAAATCACACAACATCAACAGGTGTATCTGACTCATGTTATCTGATGTCTTCTTTCTTTCATGGAGGTGAAATATTCATGTCATAACAACCCACTGCATTTGTGGCTTTTGGTCACCTTGCTTGTTTGTTAACAGAACTTTGTTGCTGATATCATTAGCAACCATGACAAACAAGCTAACTCTCCCAGTTGTTTCATTTAAATTATGTTGATAACTTTATATTATTGACAGGTGTTTACTTCAGAGCAGCAGCAACAATACAGTGGTGGAGGTGTTGGTCCCATGATAATTTTGTTGATTGTTGAAGGAGGATGTCCTCCATTGGAGCATTATTTTACATATTTTGGCCAATCATAGATTAGCATGAATTAAAATGAGGTACATTAAGTTGATAGGAGGACACCAGAAGCCTGTCCTCCTCTGCTCTCCTCTCACCACTTCACACACGCTGCCCTTTCCCCTCGTACCTGCCCTGCAGGTGTCGCTGTTGAAGCATTTTAATCAGAATTTCAGTAATGTATTTTTTCCAAAGAAGAGAGAAGAAATATTTTATAAATGGTACTGAGATTTGGTAATGGTTTTATTTTAACCAATGACTTTTTTTAATATTTTGGTCTCCCTCTTGCCTCTCCAAAACAGAGGACAAGCAACCTCTTCTGCCTCCATGGACCATCCTCCTCTGGTGTGTATTGCTTCTGTGAAAGGCTTGTGTTCTAGTCTACAAACGAAGGCTTCAAAGACTCTGTTCTCCTGCAAAGAATAAAGCAGAATGACAGTTGACAAAGGCTGGACAATGACGTCTTTTAGAGGAAGGAACATCTAATGGAGTTAAATGACATCAGGCAATTTGTTCTGATGTTTCCATTTGTGCTCAAGAGCGAATCTGCTGAATTTCAGCCAAATAACAGTCAAATGAATTAAGATGCAAAAAATGTCAGGCCACCTATTCTGTGATGAGATTTAGATGTAAAACTCAAAAAAGATGGACTGTCTGTCAAGAGTGAGCAGAGGAACTATCTGAGGAGTACAGAAAAAGAATCACACTGCTATAAAGTTAATGTATATGTATAAAGGATTCACTGCTGGCTCTCTGATTTCAAACTCTAGCTCATAATTCAGAAATGCAGTCTGAACTGTCCTTGGCAGTAGCAATACTTTATGTGAATATTTAATCACAGGGTTGTTTTTTTTTTTTTTATCATTTCATCAAGTCTCTCCTGTGGAGTGACAGAAGGACACGAGGTCCCTCAGGCACCTTGGTGCCTTGCCAGAGATACATGTAGACTTAATGAGATTGATCTCTCCTTTTTTAAATGAGATACAATTCCGTCTTTAGTCCCCTAGAGGCTTAATTGGGAAGAGTTTGTCCTTCCCAAATCATGCAACATTTTGCTTTACCTTTCGTATTGTTTAAAGGAATAGTTTGACATTTTGGAAAATAAGAAACCTTTCTTGCTAAGAATTATGTGAGAAAATTGATACTCTTATATATGTGCAGTAAATAAGAGGCTACTGCAAGTAGCTGGTTAGCTTAGCTTAGCATAAAGACTGGAAATAAAGTATAAAAATTACATTTTGTGGTTTTATGGGATGGTAACTGCTAAGAAATAGTCTGGCACATGAACACCTATAAAACCACAACTTGTCATTTCTACACTTCAGTTTTTACACAGATTAATAACAAAAATAAAATGTGCTAATTTGTCAGCCAGGCTAGCTGTTCTCCCTGTTTACAATTCTTATGCTAAGCTAAGCTAAGCTAACCTGCAGGCTTTAGCTTCATATTTACCGCAGAGATATAAGAGCAGTATGAATCTTCTCATCTAACTCTTGACAAGAAAGCAAATAGTGCCTTTCCCAAAATGTCCTTCAAAAAACCCACAGCCTTTTCCCTTAAGGCTGTGTGCATAGATTAAGTATGAAGAAGTACGACCCCCCTCATCACAGAAGAAGTATGAACAGATGTGTGTATATGTCTACTTTAATTGCATTTGTGCAATATTTATAAAACTAAAATGTAGTCTACTTCAGACAGGACATTGAAATAGATTTTCAGATCTAACTGAAGTTTTAAAAGAGCAAATGGTATGACTCTACAGTGCGCCTGCAGCGGTATTAGTCATGCTGTTTTTGCATGTGAAGTCATGTCAAAACAGCATGACAAAGACCAAAAAAGCTGCTGCTCTGCAGTTAAAAAGAGAGTTTACTCAGGGAAACACGACAGATTGAGAACAGATATCAGCTGAAACAAACCGCAAATCAACCACACTGCAGGTTAACAAGCTGAATAATGCTGTGGAGGGACAAACTGAACAGCCTCATCAAAATGAAAGCCTTCCCAATTCAGGTTAATGAAATGACCTCTGCTGAGGATGAAGGGGGGAAAAAAAGTGAAATGCTGTAATAACAACCAGGGGGAAAAGAAGTATCCACGGTTGATTCTGTTCACTTTATTTCAGTACATGTTACTCATACAAAATAATCTGTACAAAGGCTAAAATAGGTCATATTTTGCATAGAAGGAACAGTGACGTAAAACAAAAAGTCAGGATGGAATGGCACAATAAACTCCACTCACTGTCACACACGGGCCTGATAACAATTAGGTTAAAAAAAGGGATAAAGGGATCCGTACAAAAATACTCTGCTGCTCACTCCATGCTGTAGAAACACGAGACAAATTGGCGATGCTTCCCACTTTCATCATATCCCTTTTGTTCTTTAAAGAAAAAAGAAAAAAAAAAAGCCCTCTGCTTAACTGGCTGACTACCATTAGTTCATCTCAGCGTCTTTAGACAACAGTCCCTTAGGTTTTGTTTTGTTTTTTTTAAAAAAAGAGGCCATTTTAAAGGCGGCAATGCCACTCTCTTTTACTGAGTTTACCATGGGATCTGTTGTGACACCGTTCACTTTGCTCTTCATGCCAAGTCCCGTCTTTCAACCCCTTCCCAAAATAAAAATCACCATCAAACACTGTTTAAATGCTGCCTATATAATTGTCAGTGACATAAAAAGGGAATACATCAGGAGTATTGAGTCATTAAACATGAAAGGCAATGAGCGTATGGTATCTCGGGGTTTTGTGACACTCTTTCCTTTATTTAAAAAATAGTTGATTTAGAGAATAAAGAGAAGGTAGTGCACCACCTAGTATAGATATTCAGAGTGCTTTCACATGTAGCAGAAAAACTCCACAGGACAAGGCTGGCAGGTATCAGACAGTGCCACCCAGCAGAACACAACATCAAACACACCATTTCGAGAGCATACATTTCCACTGTTCAGATATTCAGCTTTAGCATGGAGGAAGGATTAGGGGGAGATTACAGAAATAATATGTCAAAGGTGGCAAAAAAAATAAATACAAATTAAAAAAAAACAGTTTCTATGTCTCAAAATTATTCACCGCAGACAAAACCCAATTTCTGCATGTTGCATTCTTACTGAACCATCTCTGTGGCTTACTGGGAGTGCTTCCATGGATAAGAGAGAATACTTTTTACTCTCCTTCCAAAAAAAAAAAAAAAAGCATACAGAAAAATGTGTCTTACTACAAGATGCAAATGCTTTCAAATAAAATATGAAACCCCTACTAACAAAAACACAAATTTACATCAAATTTACACTGCTCCTGTACTTTAAAAGAAAAAAAAAAAACAGGCAGAAAAACTACCAAACATAAGTCAATGGATCCGTACAGTATGTGGGTGGAAAATTAGCCAGTAAATGAGAAGATGACCTCCACAAAAGAGCACGGATCATTAGGCATTTTAAAAATGAGAAAATGTCGATGTAAATGTGATTACAAGTGGCGGAGGTAAAGTATAACAGTAAGTTGTTGTAAAATCAGCATATTTACATCCGGGGCTAGCGTACAGGGCTGATATAGTGATTTGAGCTCTGTTGTACAGTGTCATCTAATAGATCATGCTCTAGAAATACATAACGGGCCTTAGACTGGCAGTTTTAAAAGACATAGTGCAGATTATACCAGCACATCCTTATTTAATTAAACTAGATCTTAATACAGAGAAGCCGGACGACAAATGTGCAGTATGTCTTTTGTGGGCTTCACCCGATGCTACTGTATATGCCAAATTTCCCCTTCTATCAATTCTGACTTAATTGCTTTAACTGCCCGTAGCAATGTTAAGACAGAAAGGCGTTTTTTTTTGTTGTTTTTTGTTTTTTTTTTTTTGCATCATGTAGAGGAACATCGCATAGGCTAATCCTCTAAGAAACAAATGCTTAGTGGTGTCATGTTCTCACAATGAGCCTCTGTCATGAATGGAAAAAAAGAAAAGACAGTAGAAACAGCCTGCGACAACAGAAACAACATTATATTGTATAAAAACGAACATTAGAACAGTGACAACCAATGTACAAAAATCACATCATTAAACAGCTTTTGTTAAAATGGCGTTCATCCCTGCATTCTAAAACATGAAGGGACATTTCCTTTGACATAACCATGAAAAGTAGGTGACAGTAGCAGAGCTGAGAGGGAGTTCACGCAGAGGAGGAGAAAATGTCAACGCAGTCAGATCAGTCGGAGGGCAAAGAGTTAGAGAGTTTTCAGGCTGCGTCTCTGAAGTGTGACGTCAGGTTCGGAAACACGCACACACACGCACACACACACAGGATTTGTTTTATTTCCGCCACGCTCACATTTTCTGCAACATCTGCGCTTAAACACTTTCCTCCGCCCAAGCAAAGACAAAGCAGCACAACAAAAATATTTATCTTGACTTTTCTTTTCGACCTCTTTGCCCGCAGTAAAAAGTTAGAATGCAGTCTGATTTACAGATCCGTTACAGCTATTTCTCCCAACCTCTACCGAGTGCAAAATATACCTCACACCTGCTTCCAGGCGTTCCAAAGAGCACAGCTGTATTTCTACGGCGTCTGTGCTGCCAGCTACTGTATGTAGTGCTGAGCGTCTGTAGAGCGAGGCAGTAAATAAGGGATGTGTAGAGAGTTTGTGGAGGCAGCCAAGCAAAGGAGATGTGACCGTTCGTGCCTGCGCTGTACATCAGCAGCTGTCATGTTCCCCCCATGGACACAAGAAGAAGAGTCGGAGCATATGGGGGCAGGCAGTGAATCACAGCCAGCAGGGTCACTACACGTCACTGCCCAAATCTGTTGCTTCCTGATGCACAAACGCCCCCCCTTCCCCTTCCTAAAACTGTATCTCTCAGATTACGTCATTACAAAACCAATTTAAAAAACAAACAAAAAAACAAACGACTGAATGAAAGAATTGCTTCAGGTGATACACTGAGGCATACAGGCTGCCACACTGAAAGAATGTCTATCTCTGGATTTTTGTTAAACTAACCGTGTCATTTGTCAGCCCATGTAGCAGCAGTGAACAGTGTCTGAGTTCCAAAGTTCCACCCAAAGCAACAAACTCTTCCCGACATCGATTACCTTCGATAAAATTTAGAACGCAGCCACTTCTGGTCCCAGTGATTCCTCTTCTCACTTTCCAACAGCAGCAAAACAAATGATCACCTGTCCTCTCCTGTTCAAGGATGATTCCAGTTCCAGATCAAGTTACAACTTGGATCATATTGTCATTAGTTTTCATCTCTATTGGCAATACATACATACATGTCAGACTGAATAAAGGAGTGAAGAAGTCCAGGGGCCAGATGCATAAAACTCTGTAGATTCAAACGTATTCTTTCCGTCTGGATTTATAAAGCCGTGCGTACACGTGGTTCTGTTTTAGAAATCTCAGTCATTGTGGAACTGGGCGCACAAACCTCAATTCCACTCCCACAATTAGCTCGTTTCTCGCCCCCCATTGGACTTCGTTGAACTGATATAGGTAGCCATGATCTCACATCGCAGCATTTACTGTAGTGAGTACAATATTATTATAACTGATCATAACCAAATAAGTCTAAAGCTAAAATGATCCTTTTAAGAGTGAGCTAGCCTTTTACACCACCACTGCTCACGTACACATGCAGACAATGTGAAGCCGAGAGCTGTAATGCTGCTTGAAGTAGCACACGCCGGAGGGCATTCTCTTGAAGTTGCCACACCAGACGAAGAGTATTTTTCAGTCTTAAGGAGGCAGGCTGATGTTCAAGCCTCCTGTGTCAAATCAGTGGTAAACAGACATAAACGGACGTGTCACACAGGGCATGTTGCCATACCTATCTGTCTCCGCTTTGAGCTGCCTACACTCCCGCCAACTCCCTTCTCCGCAGCTTAAAGAAACAGAAGGCATACAAAAATAGGCAAAGTCACAAACCAGAGGTGTAACTGCCTGATGAGCGGGAATGTCAGCAGAGATATTGTGTGTACATGTGGCGCATAAAGCTCATTGGTTTCTGACATGAGGGAAGAAAATTGGGGTGAAAAAAAGGAGGCAGGGAGAGTTGACAGCCAGACAGAGAAAGAATGAGGAGGGCAGAACAAATGGATGAGATCTCAAAAATATAGAAGGGAGAAGCTCTAGCTGCCTCCACTAACACAATTGATGGCAGCAGGGAGACAACATGTCTGCTCTGTTTTTGCCCCTTGTGCCCTTGCTTCTCCGTGTTTCTATGTGCTGTTTTTTTTTTCCCTTTGTAGCTCGGACAATGTGATAAAAAAACAGCCACAAAGCTACACACAAACACACAATTCAGTCTGTATTCTCAAAGGGGGAACTTCATCACGCAGATCTCTTCACTTGACAGTCCTGGTGGAGCCCTAATAAACAGCCATTTTACACCATTTGTATTGTCTCACAGGGAATGGGAATACTGCTGGAGTGTGGCAGTACATAGTGTGTGTTTATGTGTGTGTGTGTGTGTGTGTTCACAGGCAGATGTGTGCATTATAATTTATTATTCAGAGCATAATGCAGAATTTGGTATGAAACACATCCACTGATGATTCCTCACGCGAACATGACGTTCTATCCATCACGTTCACTTTACCCCAATTTTCGTAGCAGGATGATAAAATTATGAATCGCGGATTACATTAAACACCGTCCCGACATGTCTGTACCCCTCCGCAGCAATGTCACATCAAACCCAATCCCACACACACTGCATGTCTGAGAGCTCATTGCACTGATCTGTTCAACTCTTACATTCCACAGGAGCATCGTTGACATACTGTACTTACAAAAAAAAAAAAAAAAACCCAAAACAAACAAGAAATTTGAAACAAAAATGGCGGCGACATTTCGATGACAAAAGGTAAATCAGTGAAGTAGAAAACTAGCATGCCATGTTGGAAGTTTTTTTTTCATTTACAAGGGAAAATGGGGCAAATGGGGGAAAAAAAATATCCACTAGAGGTGGAGGGAAATATCAGTTTTATATGTTCTCTTTGCCTCTGAGTGGGGTGTGTGGGCATTAGTAAAGTCTTTGTTGTCTCAGAGTCTGTCCTTCCTTCCAGCAAATTGTTAGTCCAAGCAAAAAAAAGAAAAAAAAAAAAAAAAGACAAAAATAAAAAATGTACTCAAGAGGAGTGACAACCAATGGGATTCTCTTCTGTGCCAAAAGTAGGTGTCCCTTCTCTTCCAGTTGTGTTACTCTTTGGCAAAATGAATGGTGAGAGGAGAGAGCAGAACAGAGCGGGGACACAGCTGGAATCTGTACAGAAGGTCTGGGGACGGGGGTAAAGGATGCTCTAAAGAGGTTGTAAAGTGAGGGGGGTAAATGGGGTGGGGTTGGGGGGGGTTAATCAGAGTCTTATCCCATCAGGCAGTGGGGCTCCTCTCCATCCAGCGCCTCCCCCCAAGGCTAAGCGTCGTACTTCTTCCCCGTTCTGTGGATGTGGTGGAACAGCGTCATGGAGAACGCCATGCCCAGAAGCTGCGGAGGAAAAGAGACGGAGATAGTGAATTTGTGTCCGCATGTAAAGTGTATACATGTGTGTTTATGGGTGTCTCTGTGTTGTGTGGTCTTTTTTTGATGTTGATGCCTTGGGCTGGTGTGTTTTGATGCACAATAAATCCTGTGGTGAGGCACGAGCACATTTTCGCTCACTCGCTTTTTTTCTCAGATGGCCTTCAAACGCGAGCTCTGGAATTTTTGTGATGGAAAAAAAAAAATCTACAGCATGCACAAGCATTAAGTCAATGAAGTAAATTGAGATGCCACTGAATCAAAGTAGCCAGCTATCTCTTTGAAGTTTCCATTACCCCTGATACTTCTACATCAAACACAGTCACAAGGCTGATCCTAAAACTATTATCTGGCGAAGTTCAGATGGCAAGAAAACTGCAAAGTACAGTATGGTGCACAGTCTTTAATAAAGAGGCAATGTGAAGTTCTTGCAAACAGACTCAACTAGGGGATTCTTACAGATTATGATTAGGTGAGGAAAGCTGCTGATTCTCTTCCTTTAGTTTCATTCAAAACCTAATTCTTAGGGCTGCTTCGGAGAAAATGCCACCTTTAAGCTGTTGTCTATCACAACACAATATGCCATGTGAGGTAAACATCCAGCTAAGAGAGAGTCTGGATCGATGAAAAAGTAGTGTGCTTCAAAACAAATCCAATTATTTACATGTGGTGGCTCATCTGCGCGGCTCTGACATGCACGGAAAGTTTTTGCCGTCTGCTTCATTCAATCTGAGCGAGACAGCATGACGGTCGCCCAATCATCTGCCTCCTATTAAGAATATATAAATACTGCTGAGATTAGTGAAACCATTGTGGACGAAGTTATACATTTACTATGGGCTTTTGCCAAAGTGTGCCATATATGCTTCCGAGTCTAAATTATTTAAGCCAGTTCTCAGAGCCTCCGGCTATTATGAAACAGATTTGTGGAACATCAGGGGCCAGATGCATAAACAATACGTACGCACAAAAAACATGCATATGCCATTTCCCGCTCATAAACTGGTATTTATAAACACAGAATATGTGGTGAGAATGTGCGCACCCCAGACATTCTGCAGACCAGGCGTACACATGTTTTTCTAAAGCGATCTGAAGGTGAAGTGATGAGATGGAGATGAAATAAGGTGAGAGATGGAATCTTTTAGTAAAACATTGTTTGTCTTGGTTGATAACGAGCTACACTGATTGAGTGATGTGTGTGATCTCTGTTTACACAGAGATTTGTAAAATGCCAATCAAAGGCACATTTATTGTTAATTTGATCATTCTTTTCATTTACATTGGAGTCCACATTTTATTTTGCTCTTAATATTCTTTTTATTTTATCCTTAGTTGTGTCACCTTGTAAAGTCGGTTTAGGTATGAGCGCTACAAACTAATCATTGATAACATATCTGAGATATCACTGTTGACGATGGTTCACGGGTCCATGTGATGAATTAAAGAGTACGGTTAAAGTGCCCTGAGATTACTTTTGTTATGATTTGGCGCTATATAAATAAAATTTAATTGAATAGAATTAAATAAAATTGAATTAATGATATGGACGGTATAAAGAGCTGCACAGCCATGCGTAATGACAGCTGTTCTGCTACTGGAGAACCTTGCTGGTGTAACACAATCTGTGAAACGACAGTTTTTCTTTCCCGTTGCTTTCATTGACAGGTTTACAGCCTGGTGGAGCAGGCGGCGAATTGATATGAAAACAGCTGGTTCAGGGTGCGTCTTCATCTATTTATGGCTAATTGTGGGAAATGATGAAATGAAATGAGGCTTGTGCACGTGCGCCCAGTTCCTCAATGACTTATAAAACAGGACCATGTGTACGGACAGTTTTATAAATCTGATGAAAAGTATGCGTATGCATATTTCTGTAGCCATGAATGAGTTGCCCCAGCTTTCCATGATGCTCTTCACTGTAATGTCCTCCACCTTGCCTCCGAGTCTTCTGCTAATCTGACAGCTCAAGGTCTGTTCCTCTGCTCTCTCACCCCTCACCTGAATCAGAGTGTGTATGTGCACGGAGAGAGGTAGAGATCATTAAAATTAATGTCAGCCGAGGCAGTGTTGTGGGATTTAATTCGGCAAGAAGACTTTATCAGTCTCCAAACAGGGCCGATATTTGTCAATGTTCCGCATGTGCACACTGTGTGTGTGTGTGTGTGTATGTGTGTGTGTGTGTGTGTGTGTGTGTTTGGAGAAGAAATGAACAGAGAGGTAAGAGATAGTGTCAGACCTAAATAAAAGAGTCGCTCCATTAAAATAAATGCATGTGAGTGTAGGAGGAATGTGTGAACTGACTTTACCTCAGTGCGGCTGTGAACTTAGACTAAAGCTCAAGCACCATCTTCCCCTAAGGACAGTATAATTGTGCAGAATCTTATAAAAGTTGCTCTGAATGAATCATGGATTGATATATTACAGACTGAAGACTTGACAGTAATATCAGGTCAGGGAGGGCAGGGAACATAAAGCAAGAAAGAATTGTGGAGAGCTACACATGTATCTCAATTTGTGCGTGATATGAACCTCATAGTAGGGGCTGCCAGGGTGAAATATAAGGATTACAAGGCCAAATGCAGTCAAGAATGTCAGGTAGGGGAAAGAAAAGATTAAATGGACAAGCAGCACAGATAGATAGCTTGTTCAAGGTTTGGAGCGGTACATAAGAAGTGTTCAAACCGAACTTCAACGGATCTCTAGGCATGTCAATATTACATACAATGTCAATAGAAAGATGCAAGAAGGATTCATTATATGGTGATTCATCCTAGGTGTTGATGCACACATGTAAGGTGAGCATGTTTCAACTTCTGTGCTGAGAAAAAGGTAGAGACTCCTTGTGAGTTCTGAGGAGAGGTGGAAATCACAATCACAATTCAAGGATCTGTAGTCACTGACTAATATAATTTCTTTTTCCTGAAGCAAGCAATCACTTCACAGTTCACATGCACTTCAGTACATACTATATCAATAATTGAATGCATCACTGTTGGTAACGCTCGCACTGATTCTGTCTTCAGTCTTAAGTTTGTTGCCTGTTCAAGCTGTTACTGTCAGTTCTGTTCAAAACAAGGCCTCTGCAAGAACAGTGTGTGATCTAGAAGTTATTAGCTCAGCAGCTACCTGTTTGCAAGTGTTATCACATCATGATTGTTTATGTGGCTTCCGCTGTCTTTCAGTAAGCTTTCAGCCAGACAGCAACATCTGTGCATCACTGCTGAGCCAAAAACGGTGCCTAAAGTCACCAGTGAGCTGAGCTAAAAGCTACTGATTCAGTCAGTGACAATGATGATTCAGTATATTCAGTTCACTTTGAAGATTCTATGTTTAAGATTTGTTTGTACATGTGCTTAATACCTGTCGTTGTGAAGTTGTCACACAGCACAGGCATACATGGTTGGTGCATATGTTTCTAGCTAGCGACAGCAAACGTCTGTACAGTATGTATACTTGCTGTCTGGAGCAAATGCAAACACTCAACCTCCAACAAAATGAAAAAAACTACTGCAAAGACAGTGAGACGCTGACTGCACAGAGGGACATAAAGCAGTGTTCGCAACAAGAAGAGAAACAGTACCGCAGGAGGAATATCTATCACCCCTCCCTACAGCGCTTTTAATCTATGACTCTATACCTGCTCCTCTATATTCAGTATCGCCGCTCTCTTATCTTCTGATGGATCCTTATATATGGCCACAGCCTGCTTGGCACAGAGCCGAGTGTCTTTGATTCTCCCAGACGAGATCAGGGTGCAGAACACAGTGGCTTCAACATTTCAAGTTGTGTGGGTGCCAAGAACGCCCACCGAGCACAGACCTCATAACTTTCTCAGTGGAAGATGGTGACATGCTTAGACTGGAGGCCACTGGATGCACTGGCTTTATTTTAAAATGTTGCCAGAAAGGCAGACACAGACGAACGCACCAAGACACAAAGAAAAAGGGAGGGAAAAAAATTGAGGAAGAAAAGAACTCTTTATCATTAAGCCTCCCTACCTGCACTACCAAAATGACCATGCCTATGGTTCCCAGCAGGTGCTTGTTGTCATCCAGCCATTCCTCCACTTTCTCGAAGCAGCCCTGAAATGGAACAAAAGCTTGTAAGGAAACCACTTTCATACCATTTTCAGTGTGGCAGAGGAACCATGTCACTTCAGTTTGATCACCTAGAAAAACTCAACCAGCCACTTTACATTTTTCCAGGATAAATGCATCTTTTGCATTTGAAATGTTCCTTCGGATGAAAGAACTACGAGGTGAGGTGTTAAAACAAGTGAATTACCCATGAGTGACGACTTTTATATCCAGACTTGTGGGACATATGGGCAGACGTGTGCATTAACACTGCAGGTACATAATCCAGAGCTTCTAAATGTATTCGCACCTGGGTTCATTCAGAGGTTGCTCACTAGCAGAGCCGTGGGGGTAAATGACCTAGCGTTGGTTTCAGCTGCAAAGTAATGCCCCTTCCCGAGTGCGGGTGCTGAGGCAGCATGTAAGACTTAACTGTGTAGTGTGTGGCCGCTGTCTCTTCTGGGCAGGATTACACACAAGCTTTTAGAGCTGCGCCTTCCCAATGGGCCGACTCAATGTCTGCCTATTCTCATTTTGGCAATTATATTACAGCTTTTAATCCTACTTTGGACCAAAGAAACCACATGCCAGACCAATAACAGATTAGACTTGTAATGGGGGGAGATTGGTGAACACTGTGCTGCAAGGTTTTTGAGAAAAAGGAGCTGTTGTCTCATGCATAATGGAAAAAAGAGTCAGCGTGATCAGAATTAAGCAATGAGTAAAACTACTTTAAGTCCTCTGTATACATACAGTGAGTTGTAAAATGAACTAGTGAACAGATGGACTGAAGATTAAAATTGTATAAGATTTATGATTTTTATGTCCCCCGTGAATCATATCAGTCATGGTGTCTTAAATCAACATAGTAATTATTTAAAGCCACGTATACAAACACAACTTCACACATAAATTGAAAAGAAGGACAAGGCTGTATGGATCTGGCTGATACCACTAGCGTCCTATCATCATACTGTGTGTACAACTAAAAAACATGTTTGCATTCACGTCACAGTCAATGTCAACTCACCCTGTTCCAGAACATGTTGGTGGTGTTACGCCCACAGTCCTGGTAATGCTCCTGGCAGCAGCGGTCAGGAACAACCTTCTCCTTGAGGGCCTCGTGCCAATCAGTGTACGCTATCACACCGCAGCACTTCCACTGTATATGCCCAAACACACACACACATACATCAGATTGGTTAATGCTTCCTGTCAGTCCAGGGAGACCTCATACTAACTTTAATGTAAGTATTATAATTAGTCCCTTGCTTTGGAGGGCTACAGTAATGGAGCGAAACGTACTTTAACATCCAGCTTTGACATTTAATATTGCATTAATTCTACAGCTACAAGCCAGCAAACACATTAACTGGAATATTTCAGTAGAACTTTGCTTTTACGTATCATGTTCGGTGTTGCCTACCTCAGCCTGGATGATGTTCCAGGCGTTTCTCAGACCTAGGTTGTTTTCTGAGTTGTAGAGAGCCAGCCCATCCTTCAGATCCTGCTTAGCATTATCACTCACCTGGGGATGAAAAGTCAACAACAGCCACGGTTATAGAGCTTGATATTGCATTTAATGTGAATTGCATTATAGGATTAATTGTAGTCTTTATATTGAAGCAGGCAGCCTAGGCTTGAGTGTTTGTAAGAGACACTAATTCTGCTCTTTTAAATCTGTCAATGTCATTCTCACACAGACACAGATGATAATGGTGGTGTCTTTGGTGTGTAGTGAAGTGCTTTTCAGTGTTTTTAGAGGATTAATCATGTATTCCTTCATGAACTGACTAATCATGATGAAAACTATACACAGACAGCTAATACTACTAAACAGTGACTTACACAGCTCAGTAACAGGTAACCTTTTTTTCCTGCTCTAGTACTATGGTGGACTTTTGCATGATGATAGCAGATCTGACACTTCATGTGCCACTTCACTCTACACACACAGCTTCAACATGCCCTTTCATAAAGCCAGCAAATCGTTTTCCTCTTGACTGAACCCCAACGTTGTGCTCAGGGTTGTGCCATGTCTGATGGAGATTAATATCTCAATGGATGTGTTAATGAGATACAAAATCAGGGCTTTAGTTCTCCTGCAGTTCACTTTGCCCGTGGGGATCTGCTAACTGCCAGGACAGATTGAGAGGCGCCTCAGATATGGGGTAATTATTGGTGGAAAAATTACATGTACTGCCAGAGCTATGCTGTACTTCATCTACACAGGCTACTACTACAGCTTACTGCATCTACTACATCTTCACAGGCACTTATAGCACAACACAAGGAACGCAACTTGCTTTAACAGTTAAAGCTTAGGGCCTAAGATTGTGCCTGGGAAAAAAATAAATAAAATCTGCAGACTATGAGAAGCAGCGTTACATTTGTCATTGCCTGACACCACAAGGTGCTTTCATACTCTCCAATTTCTTTATTCAGAGACTTCTGTTCTGCTCTGTAAAGCCCTCAGTAAAAAAAAAAAAAATAACAGAAGCAGGAAAATTGAAGCAGGCCACTAGATAATGTCAGCCTGCTTTTACAAGAGAAATACAAATTTAATGTCACTTGACTAATTGCCTGTGTAGCTCAGCAAAAATCTGTATTCTGTATACTGTACTGTATCTACTGTAGGGGACAAATCAAGCTTTTCTTTGATCATACAGAAAACTAGATTAAGCTTTAAATTAAGTGGTTCAGCAATTTATTGGTGGGAAGAAAAAGCCTCAAACCCTTGTTTTCTGAGCTGCAAGGCATAAGGAAACTATTTGCTGAATTAAACATAAAAGTCAAACTGATTTTTACTGGGTAATTAAAGTTTCCCTAGTAATAAAGTGCTTTAGTAATCATTAATCATGCAAAACCCATTTAAAACCTCCTCTAAAACCTTTGAAATAAGATTAGTATCATTTCAAATCACATTCTTCTTTCTCATTCTGTAACTTTGCTGACGCAGAGGAGCATATCTGTGTGTTGCACCTCAGGCTGCAGGCCCCACCATATCTGTCCTTGTGCAGGAAAATGAGATGAAGAGCAGTATCATCAATCTCTGCCTCTTACTTTGTTTCTATCCTCCATCGTCTCCTCTCCATCTAGGCTATATGTGATGCTGCTCGCTCATTACTGACTCCTTGCAGTAACTCAGTCACTAAAGAGCAGGGGGCCCCCTACTACAATAAAAAATCATCTTCTGATTCTCCAAATAAGTCTCTGCACATCTTCTATTTCATGTGTGGAAGTCTTTGTTACAGCCTGAAATTAAACTTAATGATCCAGATTTACCGCTAACGAGAGGCAGACAAATGACTGCAGAACAAACAGGAATTTGATCATGCAACACTCTGACCCATTTTCTCCATGCAAAAGGAACAGATACAAACACATCGTTGTTGCATTAGCCTATTTTTTTTCTGATGAGGAAAACTAACGTCTTGACTGAAGCTCGTGTTGCTAGTAGTGGAAATGGTTCACAAACGCCTTACTTCAGCAACATCTAACTCCTGGTAAGTTTTCTCTGAAAGTTGCCACAGAGCATCAATGCAATATCTTATGAGGCATATTGACAAAGCCCTGAGACACAGCTCATACTTCTCATTAAATAAATAAACTGGTGCTTTCCTCTGGGCTGACCAAGTCCACGTTCAGCAAAACAGGGCAGCACATTCATCACAGAAGTCTACAGGGTTCAGCTCGGCTACCCGGGAGAACACACAAGAATCACAAAAAGGAAGAAAAGGGAGAGATCAGAGGAAACAGTGCAGATATACATGTTGACAGGGCAGAGGAAGGCGTGGGCTTTCTATCCAAATTGGTGTTTGTTTTCTGTCACTGCACACCAGCACAGAACAGAGAGTGGGTGGTGGATTGTCTGATAAACACCTGTCACTAAGACACTGTAATAATACAGTAAACCCAGTCAGTACTGAAATTACCAAATGCATACCAAAGGTATTGAAGTTCTTTTCTGTTTGTTTTATGCTTTGAACAATCCCTTTTTCAACTTTACCAAAGTCTCCCATGCACATTTGTTTGCTTTCATGTGATTCTAGCACAAAGTGCTAAATTCAAGCAACATCAACATCCCTACTGTCAGAATTGGGCTCCAGATCTGGTGACATGTAAACACCTGAGGGACCAGGTACACTGGGACCTGTCAGTGAGCTGACACAGAGCCATGCTGCTAACTCATTAGCAGGCTACATAACCATGACTGAGCTGACTGCTCCAATTTTCAAAAATGTGAAAATTCTGATCTTTTTGTCAGTTATTTCATGTTGAATATGCATCAAAAATTCCAATCTTCCTGTTCAGACAGTAAAGGTCACATTCTGCCCTGGAAGGACAAGTAAGAAATATGTGAGTTTTATCTAAGACTTGATTCCCTTGTATTTATTCTGCCTCTTCTCATTAGTTTTGCCTCTGAGGACAACTAGCTAACAACTGCTGTCTCAGATGGCAGTTTGGTGAATGCTGTGAAGCATTTAGAATTTTTCACACAGCACAAGAAATGATTGCTTATTTACAGTAGGTGGTGTGATGGGTGCATCGAAGAGCAATTAGTGTATTGTGTGAATTTTATTCACTTATTCGACTCCTGTTTATCACTTCGAGCAATTGCAATCTTCAAATGATGTTACTGTGTTGAATTCCAACGTCTCTGTAGTGAAATTTCACACACACAAAACCCTCTCAACAGAATATGAAGGTGATGCATTCAGTATATTACCACTATGAAGAAGAAGCCAACTACATAAAAAAAACAGCTCATATGTGAAATAAAAAAAGTATAAAGATATAGCCAGATACAATTTTTTAGTACTCTGCTACCTTCTGTGCACACTGACGCAGGAACCTATGTAGAACTGAAGGACAACTGAGGCTTTGGTCAAAGAAAAAAAGTGAAGAACAGTCAGTTCTCACTGAAAAATGTCTTAAATTAAACATGTATTCCTTTATTTAGAGATTGACCTTCCCAGACTACCAGGGCAGATTCTTGACACATACTGTGCTATGGCTACAATGAACGATTATTTTCATGATCTATTAATCTGCAGATTATTTTCTTGATAAATTGTTAGTCTATTCAATATCAGATAATAGTGAAAAATGTCCATTAAATCTCCCACAAACCAAGGTGATGTCTTAAAATGTCTTGTTTTGTCCAAACAAAAGTCAAAAACACGAAGATTTTCCGTGTACGATTATATAAAAGCATGTTTGCTTAAAAATGATGAAAATTTATATTCAATTATCAAAATAGTTGCTGACTAATTTTCTGTCAATAGACTTATCATTGTAGCTCTATACTGTACACATAATAACATATACATTCTAACTATATATATATATATATAAAGCCCAGTGCATACCCGTGATGGTTCATGTGAGATCATATGGAAATCACAAGTTTTTGGAAGTGATTCTATTAAAGTCTGTGGCTTATTTTCACCACAGCACCATATTTGAATTTTAAATATGAATATGGTTATATTCAGTAAAGTTTGACACAGTATTGTCCTCATGAATATGATATGAATTAAAGTGCATTACTTTTCATAACTATAACCTGGAATTTTCCATTAAAGCAGACTCCACAATAATCCTGATGGTAAAACTATGGCTCTAGGGCTCTATTTTTGCATCTGTGCACAGCGAACTGGCTTCACACTTCTGCTGGTTGAAAAATGTGGAATTGACATGGAAAGATGAGCAAAGCATGAATAAAAAGGTTTGTGTGATTTATAGAGAGGTTTATATGGGTTTGCCCTCACCAAATAAAGTACTGAAAATATTATTGAACACAAGTTTGCCGACATGTGGACCTGCTCAGAGTAAGTGGGCAGCAGACTGCGTAAGATAACCTCAGTGCACCCCAGGAAAATGCCAGTTCACTGGCATGGACCTGTGCTCCTCCCCATTATAAATCCCTAATACTATGAGATTTTAAAATAGAGGATAAATGAATAAAGAGACCATATTTCCACTGCAGGACTACCCAAATTTCTATTCCCTTTTCTACTCTGCTCATTTTACCCCTCTCATCTTCAATCTTTAAACATGACTCATTCTGTGAAGTCTTAAACAACTACACAATCCAGAACAAATTGCCACTTGTCTTACTGTTTCTTCAAATGAAAGTAAGCAAGCCTTTTTTTTTTCTTTGTCATGCTTTGTCAGATCTCGGAGGCACTGTTGGCTTCTCTCCAGTCAACTGCAACAGTATGCAGAGTGTTTCTTCACAACCAAATACTAGAAGTTATATCCTGCCGTCAGAACAGTCAGTCACACCCCATCTTCCATCATTAGTTGTACACTCTTCAAGGATAAACTCCCGTTACCACACTTAATCTTCCTTTTTTCACATCAGATTTGTTACATTCACTCTCTACTATACCTCTTTTAGAATGTTAAGTACTTTTATACTCTTACAAGCTCATTTTTCACATGTTTACTGTCAGGGCACGTTGGCTCTAATCATCAAATCCTTTGATTCCTTGGACCCTAAGAACTGTGGCTAACAATATTATGCTGTTGCTCTCATTGCATAGTCTGGACAAGAGCGTGAGCTAACTGCCCTGAAAGTATAATAAATGATGTAGAGAGAAACAGCATCGGAGCCAGAGGTCCCCAACAGCACATCATTAAACGGGATACTTAATTCCCTCAGTTGCTCTACAAGCGTGTGCTGGGTAGCCTGAGGCCAGGGCACTCGACAGTGCATGGGGGAGACCCCCGCTACTACTCTGTAATTGGCCCCAAAAAATAAAGTAAAGTCAGGGATTGAACATATTTCTGCCTATACACAAATGGCACATGGCTCTATTTGTCTGCTGCTTTGTTGGGTTGTTAGTTAGCTAGCCTTAAGTACTTTCCGAACCAGTGTTTTATTGGACTAACCTTCTTGACATCCTTGTTTTACAGTGACACCTCACCTCACTTTTGCCACATATGTCCCCTTTTAATCCATCCTTTACACTATTTTTATGTTTTATGTGTTCTCCCTCACTTCAACTTACCACCCCAACGCATTCCTCCTCCTTTCCTTTCATGCCTTAAATATCTCACCTCCCTTTCCCTTTCTCCACCTTCTTTCCCTCCATACCTTCCTCCCTCCTGAGTTTTCTTTGTTTCCCTTCCTCCCTACATTCCCATGTACATGCTCTGTTGCTTCCTCTTCTCTGCTTGCCAGGTTCTGCTTCCTCGTTCTGAGCTAATAAACCTTCACCGCTGTTCGGCTCTGTGTGTTGGGTCGACGGAGGCACAATGAGGTCACAGCGTTAAAGACGGATGACTGTAATCTGGTTTGTGGCCCAGCCATCTGCTGTAGTCAGCTGGTTGCTAACTGCAGGGCCAACCTTTATTATACTACGGCCTGTACATGGCATTTAATCAGAGTGCTTAACTCCACTGGGCTGTGGAGGGAAAGGAGTACCTTTACACAAGCCATACCTGGAGGCAAGACTACTGGGGTGAGGAAGAGAGAGAAATTCTCCATTAAGGAGAAAGAAGAGTATGTCTTAAGCAGGATTAAGCGGGTGGAAAGGCAAAAAGGGGTGCAAGACAGGCTAACTAAATGAAAGCAGTGAAAAAATGTGTTCCTTCAGCAAAACTATATGTTCCCCTCTTCCACACATCTCTTCAACAGCTTGTCACCCGGAAGGATCACAGTTTGCAGAGGCGTCACTCATGACTTAAAGATGACCTATTTGAAAGACTAAAATATCTGTTTTGCAGGCCTCTGTCGATACACGTTTAAAAGCTGCCAACTACTGTATGTCTTCCAGACTTGTTAATAAATGCCTTGTGATTAGAAGATCAAATAGGAGAAGTGAATTAGTGATTCCTCTGATCACAGCCTGTAGCAGAGTATGAGGAGAGCCTCACACAGCATACTAGATCTGACTGGAGAGAGGCAAGCTGAGAGAAGAAGAAGAAAAAAAAAAAAGAGAGCAATATCTGAAGTTCTTGTGTAATGGACACCGATTGTCCTTCAACTAATCTTGACATTCTTTGACATATAATGCCATCTCAGTAATAGCACCAGATAATTTCCTAAAATTTGCAGGACATCTTATTTGGAGGCGGTCTGAAAATGCCATCTCCAATAACACATAATTTGCTGTAATAGCCTTGCTTTCCAATGACATCTGAAGACCAATAAAGAAAAATTTATTTGGTAGCGATCAGCATTATCGTGGTTTCACATCCCATTAGGTCTAAGCCAGGATAAACACACTGTAATTCTGCAAGATAGGGGAAACATAAAATTTGATTGCTATTTACTGGAACTGGTGTGAATGAGACGTAAATCCTATCCCTGACTAACGTAGACTCATTTCATTTTATATACAAGAAACTCTCAACCCTACATGGGCTATCTCCTGACTTCACAGGTGATAGTAAGGTGCTGCCGTGAATTCAAGAGGCACTCTATTTAAATTCCACTGGAGGGATCAGGGTTTGGAAGATTTTTTTTTTTTTTTTTCAAAGTTGAGCCGGTAATATTTTGGAGATAAGGCAACAGACATATTTACTCCTGACAGGGTGTGCCTTGGAGACCTGATCCAAATCTGAGAGTGGATTGGTTGCTAAATGAATTCCTTTATCTGCCTGAGAGACTAAGTTTGAGCAATAACCTCAGAACAAAAAGGGAGAATTAACCGACAGCCCCTGGGGCCTGCAACATAGAGACTTTGAATATATAAATAGATGGATCTATCAATGATGTGTCCTTGAAAACAGATTGCTTGTCCTGCGCAAGACATTTGTCGACTTCAGGCTGAAATATTTGTGGAGTGATTTGATTGAACACGGAGAATGATGTAGTCTGCTCATGGATAGCAATAATCTCCAGAGCTTTACATATCGGCATCTGTTGTCACCACACACACACACACCTGACTTGAGTCCAAGCAGGGGTCATGGGAAATGTGCTTGGGACCAATTACAGGGAGCCAACTGGTAGGGATTGGCCTGCATTTTGGGGCCTAACCTTTGACTGCTGGGTTAATGGCAGAATGAAGACATTCAACCTCCAGCATGAGAAACGAGCAAATATAAGAGAGGAAACCCGGACACCCGGAAGCAGCTGGAACACGGATATGTTTATCACACTCACACTTTTTATTGCTTTGTGCATTTGTGTGAAGTCCTGTGTTTGTGTGTGTGTGTGTACAAGCTTATAGACATTAACTGTTCAAGACCTCAAACTGCAATGTACGCCTCGCTGCCTTGGCAAAATGAGCTCATACTATGGATTTGCTGTGGCTAAGAGCTAGACTGCATAAAGAAAATATTAGCGAGTTAACAGGAACAATAACAGATGTAAGGTTTAACGCTCAGACACAACATCGAAAACAAAATTAACTTACCTTATCTGAGTACACAAAGAACAGGATGAGTAATATGAGCTCTGCCAGGAGAATTATCAGCAGGACAATGAAGAACTGTCAGAGAAAAGGAGAGAGAGTCTTGTTTTAACAATTGCTTTGGCAGTATTGTAAATCTACCTTGTCAAGCCAATGAAAACATGTCGAATATAAATTTTGAGAAACACTTTCTCATTCGCGGGAATGGGAAAGTATGTCCAAATGTTTGACTGGTCTGTAGATGACAGTGTTCGTGCACCTCATTATAAACTCTGCATCAGAGATTTGTAATGCATTTGATTTCTTCTGTACTATACATGGAAAGCAACATAATCAGTCAATTTAGGTTAAGGCTACAGTTACTGATTTCAGTCTGTGAGTGGAATATAGAGCAACCCAGATTCTTCAAAAATAAAATATAGCAACACACACGAAAAAACACTCAAATGAGATAAGGAAAGGCAGAAAAAGGGAGATGAAGGAAGAGTGGGGGAGTGACAGAGGGAGGAAAATAGGAGAATCTAAGTGCCAGAGGGTTCGTGAACGTGTGAGAAGGAGGAAAAAAGGGTTTTAAGACCTCCTAAGATTAATTTATAACACAGCCTCGTATCTCATCTACTATTCTCTTCTCCCTACTTGACTCCGCTTCAGCTCAATATTTACCAAGCTCTTCAGCACAGCATGGGAAGAGGCACGCAAACCTAGATTTTTAGAAAACACCATTAATAACAAACTCATTTGGGAGGAAGGGGTAGGCTATTATTTGTGTCGAGGCCCAAATGAAATAGTTAACGACAGTTTGCTGTTGGTGGGATGTCTGAGTTGCCAGTTTAGTGTATCATTGTTGTGCATTCACAGCTGGTTTCTCACAGTTGGTTTTTCCTGGTGTTAAAAGTTAAAGGAACAGCTTCTGGTGGTGCTCTGTTGGCACTGAAAATATGAAAATATGTGTGTGCGCAGTCACATGCATGCGCTGCTTTGTGGGCATATGTTCTCATTTGCTAGCAATTCACACTTTCAAGGTTTCGAGGCTTGCCGTTTCAGTTGGATATTTTATTTATTTCCCACTTTGTTTTTTTTTTTTCCTTTTATTTTCTCAGTGAAGAATTTTTGGCAAAGACAAAAACAAACTGAAAATTCACTGCAAAGGATTAATACTTTGCAGAGAGTTGTCCACAGAGTAACTTCAGAGATAATATGTCAAGGTAGACGCTCAGGTCTGTTTGCTCCAGGAAATCTAAACCCACTCTGATGTTTTCAGATCTTGCATTCCCCCCACCCCCCCCCCCCCCCCCTCCGGTGTGCTGGGTTTGATAGACAGGCTAAGAAAAAAAAAAAAAAAAAGCAACAATAGCAACTAACAGACACCCCTGCTCAAAACAGAATTATTGCGGCTGATATAAAAAAAATGCCGCCATACACAGATGTGGCAAGTGACTTAATGAGAAACATCAGAACTTTTACATTTTCCATTAAGTCTCTCTTTTTTTTTCTCATTTCAGTCTTCTTTCTCGCCCCCTGCTCTCTGCTCTCTCCCTCTCTCTGCTTCACAGTTGTTAGGCAGGTGAAGGAAGCCATGTCCAACACTGAGGATTTGGTGGGGCTTTTGACTGATGCAAGAGCTTCAAGGGATTGAACTGTTTGTGATGTTAAGTACCCAAAGCCCCAACTCCAGTTCTCGTTTAAAGTTTCTATACATGAAAGTTTTTTCTTTCTTTTTTTTGCAGCAGATCCATGCAACCTCATTCCATTGGGCGAACTTTTGTAATTAACTTGTGCTTAAGATAAAACACTTGTACAGCTTTGGGCAAACAGTGCAATGTCAAGACAGAGTATTCTTTGTAATGAATAATAGAATATTCTCAATTATTGAGCACAAAATTATCTAGTGCCTTTAGTGTGCTAATTCAACCACGTTGGTGACACAAAAGGCCTCCTGACTGACAGCGCTTTCACTGGGCTGTGACCAAAGCCATGGAAGTGACATGAATGCGTTGGTGTTAATTTGCAGAAAGGGAGAATCCCACTGCTCAGCTCTAATTTTCCTTTGAGAGCCCCTGAGGTTTGATACAATGCAGACTGAACTCCTCCTGTCAGTCTACGTCTGCTGTGATTCCACTTGGAAGAAAAATACAAATATGCTGCAGTGTTCTCGCTGGCCTGTGACCAGTGTGTGTAGGTGTATAGACATATATGTCAGAGGGTGTCTCCACAAGACATTTCTGTCAATATTTGCATGAGTTCTACAGGGAAATGTGAAAAAAAAGGAGGAGAGACTGTGTAAGAGTGAACGTGCAGTGTGTGCATTTATGTCTGGACAGTCGTCTGTGTGTGTGGACACTGTGAAGGTATGTAGATAAACTCACGCTCAGAAGCAGGCACTTGTTCTCCTTGATGGCACCCAGGCAACCGAGAAAGCCTGTTACCATGACGATGGCGCCGATGGCGATGACCATGTTGGCAGCCGACAGTGAGGGGGATGAGGGCGAGAAGGTGGCGAAGCTGCCCTGCGACACAGAGAGCCAGATGCCAACGCCGAGCAGCCCGCAGCCACATAACTGCAAGGAGAAAGATAAGACAGACGACAAGGTGAGACAAAAAACAAGAGGTAAGTCGCTCTCTTCAGGGTTAGCTACAGAAATTATTAACAGCCAAGTTCATTTTTAGCTCTCCCCAGGCTGATTTTTGCTCACAATGACAGACCTTTGGAACAATATAGTAATCTCCAGAGTAAGGTTAGCTCTAAATGAACACAAGTCCCAACTCAAAAAGCCCAATGCAACAGGCTTAATTTTCCTGGCTGTCCAGGGAATTTCCCACGCAGTCATCCAACAGCAAATACTGCTCAAAAAACAAGGGGTTTTACACCAATTACAACTATGATAAGCCAATAACTGCTCTGCAAGAGATTAGAGCAAAAATTGGACTTGGGCCGTGCTGGTTTTGCACATTTGAGCTGATTACATTAAATCCAGAACAAACAGAGATGTAATTACTGCCAACCCCCTAAAAAATGAAAACTTCTAAGCTTTACAAAATCCCCTGCAGTGGACTTGAACTTCACCTAGAGGGAGCAATTCCCTAATCTCACTCTGTCACCTTGCCAACCCCCCCGCTGATGTGTGTATGGCCTGCAATGTGAGTCCATTAATGCAAGAAAGTGTTTATGGAAGGCTTTGATTGGCGGAAAGGAGCACCCTGCCTGCTGATGTGTTGGTCCATCTATCAGAGATAAGAACCATACAACATGCCCACCACACAATGAAATATAGGCTAGGATATAAAGTGGTGACATTTTTGCCTGCACCTAATGGAATAAAATACCCAGGGCAATCTTACCATGGATAAAAAAAATTCCAAATGATGTAAAATATGGAAAGGCTCCATGGTAAATCATTGCACTGCCACCTTTTCTTTCCCTTTATTCACAGAGCTCCCTTCTTCCTTTCTCATCTTCGCACCGCTGCTCCAGAACGCTTAAATGCCTGTCAGCAATATGTACAAGAAACCTGCTGTGCATGCAAACACACACTGAGCCACACACAAAAAGTATACAGTATACAAACACACCATCATCATCAGATAGGCATTGTGGCTAAATCTCAACCGTGTTCTCTTTCGGAATAAAATAGAGAATAATAAAGAATCCACCACACACTGCGCTAATTTTCTTGAGCTGACAAAATTAAACTGACAAACAGCACAGCTGATAATATACCTGGAAATGTGCTGCAGCACTTAAAGAATAAAGAAGTGTAGCTTTAGTCTGACAAAGGCAAACAAAGTGACTTAAAGCACATAACAAGCCTGCTGAGTGGCTCTCAGCGATGTTAGGTGATGATGTGAAAGAGTAACATGGGGGTTTCAGATGGAGGCTTCATGAGGTGATGAGAGAAGCCTCGGGTCTAATGAGTCCTATAGGATCTGTAGATACATAAACCGACCAAGCAACACCCTCTCAAGTGTTAGAGATGTGCAGTTTCACCCTCATTAACCCGTGACCTTTCAGCAGTGAGGTTTGACTTTGTGTGGGTTGACCTCCCTGGATGAGCATGCTTCAGTACAGGAAAATGAGTGATAGAAGAGCTTTCCTGAGAACTAAGAAACGACTAGATGCAATTAAAAGTGAGGACACAGAGAGAAAGAATCAGGACTGCTGTATGTGAATGACTCAGAGTAGATAAAAGCTCCGTTTGAGAGTGCTCAAATTCCTGCACTGATTGAATGCGCTGCCCAGGGTGTGATTTCGTGAAAGATTGTAGCCAGTGCTCTAATGAACAAAGTCTGAGCGCTACTGTCAGGGTCGATGGTGAGGGGGGCTGTGAACAGAGCCCGTCTATCAGACCCTGAGAGAAGGACACTTGTTTAGTCACACGTGGATGACAATAAAGTCGAACTGGATGTGAATGAATGGTCTGAGTAAGACCCCTCCTGAGACAGACAGAGAGAGGGGTGCAGTGGACTTTCAGACTTTCAATCACCCAACATCTAAATAATTCAGAGGTAGCTGAATTCGCTGGGAGGCACCTGCTGGCCCTTTATGCTTCCCTGATTAAAAACAGGAGAATGAAAACGTCAATTGAATATGCTGGTAAAGGTCATGTCCCTATGCAGAGCAGCTAATATATGGAATCACAGCTGACACTCTTCAGGAGGCTAGATTATATAGAGCGTAAGTAAGGGTTCGAGATAGCAAAGGAGGAATAGTAAATTTAAGAGGCCACCTAGATAGAGTGGATTTACGGTCCGGTGAGGGGAGCACCAGGAGGTTTAAGAGTCCAGGTGGGGAGGGATACAGTGCCTTCACTTAATTGTGTTTAATGCCCAGTGAAGGGAGCTCGGCCAAGTGTGTCGCTCTTTTAAGTGACTGTGAAACCACCCAGCCCCCCTGCTCAGTCTGTCTTATCTGTCTTTTAGAGCCTACCAGGAGTCTAATCTTTGTCCTGCTTCTACTACTACTACTACTAATACTACTACTACATGCTGTCAACAGACCTCTGAGAAGATGCCACAGGATATACCTACAGTATAAGCCCCAATCCCCTTTGATTATCTGACCTTAGCGTGTATGACCGAGGTTGACCCCGTGCCTTGCTGCTGAGCTCCTTATCCTCTTTTAATTGTGGGATGTTTTGATATCCCATTTGTAGGTAAGGATCAAGGAATGGCCAAATACTGAAGAAGCTTGTAAAGAGTCATGGAGAAGACTTAGTATTAAGGAAGTGCTGCAGTGTCATTGTTATCTGAGTGTAGACGCAGCAGGGATATGATTAACATTTGGGCTGGATGAATAAATTGCCCCATTACCATATTTTGAAGGGATGTGGAAATACAAAAACAACAGTTCACGCAATAACGTTCCAATGTGTTTGCGATCTGGGTGACGTGATGCAAGTCAATACGCTGACTGATGCAATGACTTTTCCGATCTAAAACCAGCGTTCACACTTCTTATCACACACTTATCATCTGCCAATCATTGAATAAGAATGTCCCACAGTACTACCAACCTTACCATTGTTTACGTAAGATTGTTTGCTGGTTGGTGCGGCCCCCCATCTGCCAGATTATCTATGGAACTTGACACAGTGTGACTCTACACCAATTATCTGTGCAGATAGAAACAACCAGCACAGGTGCTCGGGGCAATTACTCTGCTTTCACTGTCCCTTCACTCCATGTGTGCAGCTTTACAGGCCATGGACCCATCATTAAGTAGCTGAGGATGATGGGTGACAGCTTGCCGGGTCCGCAACTAGTTCAGTTTTAACAAGCTTCAACACAGTGTTGACTCTTTTTAGTACTCTAGGTTTTCAAATATGTATTTCTGCTTTAATTACAGTGAAACACTGTCAAAACAACTTGGCTGCTTTGTCTTGTTGATGTTCTATTTTGTCTTGTTGATATTCCCATGCATACATGCGGCGCAGACATGCCTCCTTCCTATCTATCACTTTGAAGGTTTCAGTCATATTTGAGGGTGATAGGAACATATCTTCCAGCCATGATAATGAAAAATTCTTAGCAGTCTGGAATACAAAACCGGCTGCTCTTAACACTGAATTGAGTTCAGAAAGTTAAGAGCACTTCTAGCAGGAGGGACGTTACGCTGGGTGCATGTAATTATGCTTGATACAAGGTCTTTTTTTTTCTTTTTTAATCGATGAAAAAGACTTAGAGCACACTGAGAGAATATGTGACCTTTTCATACATGTTAGGCAATATTTTGTGAGCACCTCTGTGGCAAGTCAGAATGTAGTCCAATGTTTAAATGTCATTTGTGAGAGAGGTGACAAAAGGAGCGGTGTAGAGGATAACATTCACTTTTTGGTGGTGGAAATTGGAGGACATGAGATGTGACTCTATCTAGCTGGATGAATGGGGCCCTGCTGTTTGGGCCCTGTAACAAGCTCAGGGTGAAAATAATTGCAATAACACTGTGCGAAGAAACTGTGAGCCAACTTTCCAAACAGGAAGGTGAGGTGAAGGGGGTCAACCATAAGGTGTGTGAAGCAGGGATAGAAGGTATTAAAGCCAGAAAGATTGGATGGACACGTGAGATGTGTATAAGAGAAAGAGATATTGAGCTTTGAGGGAGAGAAGAAGAAGAAAATAGAGGCTGACCCTTCATCCGAGCGGCTGGCTCGGAGAATTATCAGTTGCCGCAGTAACTGGCTCGGTGACACAGAGCCACCCAAGACAGGACCCCACTTCAATCTCCCAGAGAAGAAGGGGGTTCGAGGGTTGGATGGGTGCTGTGTGTGTGTGTGTGTGTGTGTGTGGAAGTTGGAGGACATTGACCTTTTCACACTCTGAGCTCTCAGAGAGGTCACCATGGGAGCACGTCCTGTCGTAAAGAATGACAGCTTTTGTCAAATTACTGCTGTCCTCTGTGGCTGCTCTCATCACAAGGGCTGAATGCCCCTGTGAAAGAGTTTATGAAGTTTTGAGTGATATGTGTGCATGTGTGGCTGTGAGTGTGTGTTGAAGCCGCTTACTTCGGTTTATTAAAATCTTTACAGCAAAGAGCCACAAGTAAATAACTGGTCATTGAAGAAGCCGTCATTTGCACAGAAATAATAATCTTCTATAAACATCGGCTGTGCCATACTGAAAACGAACCTTGTAATTAGCAAGCACTTCTACCATTACAGCAAAATGAAGCATAAAATTGGGGAAAATGCCAACCTGACTGCACTGCTTGGGGACAGAGCCATTTTATCACTTTACAATCCCTTCTGCCCTTTAGTGCAACTCCATCTTTCTTTTTATTGAAAAATTTTTTTTTTTCCCTTTCTTGCAGCACACAACATCATCTGCTTTAGCCGGCATTGATTTTGTGCTGAAATGAAGACAGAGGATATTCACTTCAGAAAACAGAAGATTTTTCATTTCTCACCATGTGATCCTACAAGCCTGTGATTCATGTTACCATATAAGCACTAATGGCCTGCCAACTGTGAAAGAAACTGACAAACATAATAAAGCTATTGTAAACATCAAAAAGGAGAGAAAAGGCCCAAAAGTAAAGACGGGTTATTTGTATTTGCTAGCCAGCAAAGGAAAAAGTCTTCTTTGAGACATGCTATGAAAGAAAAGGAGTCATCTTATGAATAGACTCCAGAGAGTGTTTGTGTGTTCCTGTCAGAAAAGGTTATTTTTTTAAGGTTTCTTCCTGATAAATCACTACTTTTGCTGCACTTATCCTCCGTGGTGACCATATTTGAGCAAAGAAAAACTCAGGCGAAAAGAATAGTATATTATTTTTCACATTATCACTCTTGATTTATTTTGACTCACCTTGTCCTTCTTGTCAAGCCTAAAGAAGCCTTGTTCTTTTCAGTTTATCATTACTAGCTAAGAGGTTGCTCAAAAAGCAAAAAGAAGTAAGGTCATTCTGATTAAAGCTAAGCCTCACTCCACAGCGGCTGTATCACACCAAACACAATGCATTAAAGCAATTTTACAACTGTACTTTGACTTTTGACACTTGCTATTAACAGTTCTTTGCTGGATCAAAGTGCACTAAACAACACTACAATGAATAAAACATCTTCATTTCAACAAGGCAACAGCTTCTGCAGCACAATCCACCACCCCACTGACCATTTGTACATTCAGTACATTACAAATAACCTATTTTTTACACGCAGCTCCCCTTTGTCATTAGCATGATTAGCTATTTCTCTTTGTTGCATGCTTACATTGGTCGTAAATGATAAATATATACAGTAGCAAGCAACTAATTGCACAAGCAAGACATGAAGCTGTGTATTTAGCCATATTAGCGCAAATATAATTGTTTTGAACGTGCTCAGCATACTGATTGCCTGCAGAGAAGTTGATTATACTGTAGTTAAGAAGTTTCTATTGATACTTTCTCACCATGAAGGAGCAAGCCACAAACTTTTCAGAACCACTTTTCAAGCCTACAAGGTGTAACTGCTTGATACTCAAGATGTTTCTCAGTTGAGCTTTCTTTTTGACTTTGAAATCTTTTGTTCTTTAATGAAACATGTGAAAAACAAATGTCAAGATGAGATACTTAGGGCAAGGGAAGCTGCTTCAAGAAATACATTTATCAATAAAAACAGACTTCTTGGGTTGTTGTAATAGGAAATAAACCTCTAACCCTTCCATGATGAAGCCCATGTGTTTCAGTACATCCCTTTACACAATATTTATCCTGATGATGGTACAGTAGACAAGCTTAACTGGAGGCAATATATATCTTTCCAGTAAAAATCCCCGCCCCTGTCTCCCCAGGCTTCCGAGGGGCATCCTAGTCATTCCCCTTGTGAATAGTATACAGCCGATGTGAGTTGTATAACAAGTAAATTATTCACAGGGTCTGCGATGGCGGCTTAGGGAAACAGTGCTTTCAGGCTCAGAATAAACATTGCATGAATTCAAAGGGCCAGGACAGATGCAGAACGTAAGATTAAAAAGCTATATCTGCCTTGTTAAAGTTTCATTCACCCAGTGGACTCCTGGTGGGTTCACACAATGCGAGAGATTACCTAGAAAATCATGCTGTCTGACAGACCAACTGATAACACCGTGCCGCTTTCTATGGACATGCACCCTTTCATTTGTGGACAGTTAAGTTTTTATGGGGTCAAGTGTATATTGTCATATAACATTTGAATTCTCTGCTGATATATTTCCACAGAGAAAGAGTTCCCACCATCCATCACATGCTTAGTCAAGCATCCAGAATGGTGCAATTCTGTGGTGGTCATGGTTGGATGCTTTAGCCTCCTTTACCCTGTTTAAAGGTTCTCAGTGATGCACCTATCCATGATGCAGGGCCTGCCATGACTCCCTCCCTCTCTCTCCCAAGAAGAGCTGAAAGGCCTATTCACCGCAAAGTGACTCAAAATCAATCGCGCCAGGCAGGATTAAAGACAGACAAGCCGTTCTCTGCTGGTCCAGAGCTACCCCTGCTGTCTTCGCTCACACATCCACGCTCTTTCACACCTGACAACAGCCTCTACCCTTAGAGGACAAGACACAAAAAGAAAGAAAGCCAGGACAATGTCAGAAGAAACGCTATTAGACATCCCTGACTAATTCTACCGTTAGATCTCTACCATCCTAACAAGACTCTTCAATCAGCCTAAGAACCCACAGGCACTTCAATTATGCATTGAGAACAAGTAGGGGAGCACCACGACGAGGAAAATCATCCAATGACTGGAGCCAAAAAGCGATGCAGCTCTGCTTGCCACAGTCAGTCAGAGAGTGAGAGCGTGGATGGAGACTTAGAGAGATGCACAGGGAAATGGGGCCTGCTGAGTACAAAGCCAAGAGCCAAAGACCAAAGCCCTGGTCCAAATACAGACAAATACTGCCACAGGAGAGCAGAGCTCCTTTACTTCTTCATGCTGTGGATGCAAGGCGGCTACAGGGATGACAGCTGCGATGTCTTACTGCTATCGCTTCCTTGTCGGCTCAGAACCAATGCTTAGAAACCCAGTTTGCTCAGTCCTTTAAAGAGATGAAGGACCATAAAAATCCCAGTGATGTTCTAATGAGGACAATGAGATATAAATACATAAACGGAGCTGATAAGAGTGGGAGACGTTCCTAACACAAGGCGCTAATTAAATGTGAATATTGCCGCTTGCTGTTGACATCAAAGGTGTTTATGAAGATATCTTATGAGGCGTTTGCGTACAATAAAAAGTCAACACGTTAATAAAATAAATATCTATTTATGTGAAGGCAGTGCTTTTTTACAAGTGCCTGTTTTCCCCCACATAAACTGCCTCGTCTGTAGAGGCACACAAACATTTGGCTCGTATAAATATCTCACTCTGGTCTGCCAGTGCAGCCATGCCGAAAATCCTCAGAGGCGGGCAGACGGTTGGACAGTCTCCCATTGAGTTTCACTAGTTGAAGGGCTTAATGAGCGTGCTGGCTCAGCAGAGGTAGAGCATGGCCAGAGACCTGTGTGTTAGACAGGTTAGACGCTCAACCTGTTCCCTGCACAGTACCTGGAGCAGAGGGCCAAAGGGCTCAAGGAAATGGGAAATCCCTAATACACTATATGTCAGCTGTAGTGTAAGCTGACGCATCACATGGTTTGTTACACAGAACCATCTGAGAGGTCGTCCTTGGAAACTGTTTGAAAAAGGGCAGGCACTTTCAAAAAATAGCTGGCAGGTGATTGGATGAACCACCACCGTCTTACCTTGCGAGGCAGCTGGATTCGCAAGATCACAAGATCACGCGAGAATTCTGACTGGAACCACCGGTGGTTGGGACACAAGTGCGTAACTTGAAGCCTGACGTGACAGATTCTCGCATGATCTTGTGAATCCAGCTGCCTCGCAAGGTAAGCTAGGGTGTGCTGTAAGTAAAAGGCTCAGCACATTTCTCTGCTCCTTTTCACTCCTCCAAGTATCAAAATGAGCCCAAGACTGTGGAGAGTGAGACAGTGAAGGGCAACAACTAAATTATCTTGTATGGAGGTCAGACTGTCCATATGCTTTATACACCCACATGTCTCCACTTGCGTCCCTGTTTCAGAAAACAACAAAAAACAAAAACAAAACAACAACCTCCACAAACAACATCTACAACCCTTGTCTATTTTTTCTTTCCTAATGGGCATAGGGCCTTTGTGGAATGAACTGAGGTGACATTGGCTGGCTATGTTTGAGATTGCCAGAAGAGCAAAACATGTCGTTACAAATGTATTTCAAGTGCCTGACAATTGCTGGCCTAAAATGAGGTGAAAAGCAGCCTTGGGATTTCTCCCTGGAAATGAGCGAAGCACTTGCGCATTGTTAATGGTTTTATCTACAGGGTCAGTCTGCCTGACCTTGTGCAAAAACAGGCTGCTGGGTTCACTGTGAGCTGTTCAGGGAGAAAGGTGATACTAAATGTGCATGTGTTAGTGCGCCTGTGTGTATGTGCATGCTGGTGTGTGTGTATTAGATGGTTTATTATCTCATTTCACTTGGAAAAAGCATGGAGTGGGCGCGTGGCCTTGCTGCAGGGGTGCTCTGAGTACTGCACAGCCCACCAAGATCTGACCTGCTGCTGCTGCTATTGCTGGAGCATAACATCCATTAGAGACACTGGCGCAAGCGCATGGCCTATAACATTTCACTACAATGTGATGAAGGCTTACACTCGCTCATAATGAACAGAAAGAATTTTATTTGCCAATGGGTATGGTGGCTGGAACCCAAAATGAATATGAGGGGGTTACGTGAAGCACAACTCTGTGCCTGTGCAGAAACAGGTCGTGTCTATCCAGTATTTGTGCTTCGCAGAGGGGCGGAACAAATTTTTAACAAATGCATAAGAGTAAAATTGTGAACATCTAAGCATATGTTTATTCCTGGAGCAGCGGTACTGTGAATGGAAACACTCCTGTTATGCAATGCGAGGCATTATGCATCCCCGGAGGGGCAGAGGGAGATGAAGATGCAAAATATGCACATCCGCTTAAGTGAAAACCAGAGCACCAGGCGGATGCCTAGCGAGAAAAGAGGATATTCAGATTGAAAGACATATAATCAATAGTCACTCTGCCTGCCATGCCAGAGGGTAAATGACTATTTCCCTGCACTTATAAAGGGTTTTTAATATGGTTTTCTCTTCATACAGTAAGTTATTCACCACACTGTTAAAGACAGAGCTAAGGGAAGATACTGTTAAGGGAGAGGTTTGCTAATGTTATTACACCCCTTGCTATGAAGTGATAAAGTAGCCTGACAGTGTATTACTGAGCCTTTTATTATTGGCCCTGTTCCCTCTCCCCTTATATCTTATTTTTCTCCTGTTGCTGCTTTTCCCGCTGCAGGAAACACTACTTTTTAGCCATTTTCACTAAAGCATGTTGAAGTACGTCCTCTAATTCATGTCATAAGTCATACTGTATTACGCTTCTTTGGGAATATTGCAGACCCTCTGGAATAAGGGAATACTACAGAAAACAGGCTCTCTCTCTCCTTTTCCCCTCTCTCTTTTAGTCAGTTTGCTTCACCACAAATCCTGGAAAATTGACTTTCTTGTTGTAAATGTGTTCCACAACTGACTTCATGTTGGAGATAATAAACTCAGATAGTGAGGAAACATGGAGTGAAAACAAGACCTTACATTAACCAATACAGAGAGCCAATCTGTATTCATAGAGGTGCAGTGTGTCTGCGGGCGCCGTTTGAATGTTGATGACGCTTTGTCTGCATCTGCTCCTCATCCAGAGGGGAACAGGGGGGAAGTGATTCTATTTCACCTTTGGCATGCCAGCCACAGCACCTGAGTCTTGTCTAAAGGCCAAAAAGCTCTGCTCATCCATCATTATGAAAACCTACTAATGTAGACAAGACTGAGAGGTAAAGAGAAAAAAGCAATAGACGCAAGATACTGTGGCCTTAACAGCTGCATTTACAAAAATTTGATTTTTCTTGAAATAATTAATTCCCAACCACAATGAGACTTCCTTGTTTAGGAAAAAACTTCTAACTTTTAATGTGCCTCAAATTACATTCTATTGCCATATGGGGAAGCCCTAATCAGTGTTCCCTGTGGTAGTTGCAGAATCTATCCCCCTTTATACCTCTGCTCTCCCTCAGAATCCCATTGCTCCTTTTTGTTCATTCAAAAACAGCTCAAGTGGGATGACGGAGTGAGAATTAGGAGGTATTGTGTGTGTCTGAGGCTCTGTGAGGATATGAAACTTTTCGGGGGAAGGCTCCCCAAAGATATGACCTTCAGTCAGCACTTGAGAGTCGTAAAACCTCTCTGACAGTTTCCACTCAATACACACACAACATACTCTTGCTCCACACTCACGCCACATGCTAATGTGGATTGAGGTCTGAGCACTACTGAGAAATAACAGCCCCTCCATCTCCACCAAACGCACACTTCTATTAAGTGCGGTCTTCCCTTTTTGACTAGTGTAAGGGTCAGGATTTAGTGGCAGAAAAGCTTCCTTGACTGGCTCTGCCCCTGTTCCTTTCCTCTCCAACCCATCCCTAAATGGCTCATTGGAGGCGCCTTTACAGTTGACATGCCAATTAGTGCAGAAGGGAAATGGACTGTGTAACTACTCTTTTCTGGTCAGCCAACGCATGAATCCCCATCAGCCCTTCATCTCGATGCACTGGACCGCAAAAAGAGACATATCACTAAATAATAGTAGGGCATCAATCCCTGTATTAATGTTGTGATATAATCATAGCTGTATTATTTGCTGTAACCCACCTCGGGCTGTAAGAAAATGAGACGAGGAGCGAAAGAGGAGGGAGAATAAATGAGGCTTCATTCAGGCAGTAATGTTGCATTGAAGATGCTGTAAGACAACTCCATCAGTGACCTACGTTGGACAGTCAACCCACATCAACTCCCACAACTCCACTTCCTAGTCTGAGCAAATGCAAGGTCAGGAATAACACCAGTACATAAAAGATATGTGGCTGGAGGCGTCAATAAGATGAAGAAGGTTAAACAGTAATGCTCCTCATTAAAGAGTATTCTTGTTTTCAGGGAACAGGATAACTAGCATGGATGACAGACTGAGAGAGGAACATTTGGATCAATGCCTGCTCAGACACAGTATTGGAATAAATCAATACTCATTAGATCCGCAGTTAAGTCTGTCAGAAAACAAATACTCTGTACTCTACGAACTTGCCTCGAGCTTGTCATACTAACTCTTTCAACGTCATATACAGTATGTTATTCCCTGATGAGCGTGTGAAAGATAAGGAGCCTGTTTCATGTTGGAGCAATCCGAGAACTCTCGGTCAGCTGGCGCAGAGAAGTGTGGGGTCTCAGTTGTTTCAGTTGGTGCTTTAAATTACACCCTTATTCAGTATGTGCACACACACACACACACACACACACACACACACACACACACACGCTGTCACACATTCAGCCCCGTCCGCACATCCCACAAGTGTGCATATTTTATAACACTTAGCTATGGATGGCTCCAAAATGCCCTGTAGGGACAGTTAATATGTGCATGAAAAGTACTACAGTCATTCATTTTAATGACAACTTATATCATCTTCTTTTATGGTATAAGTCCAGACTTCTAATTTTAACAGTTGCCCTATATATTCCTGACATTGAATCTTTCTTTTCATAGTTTTTAATGAAGATAATTTCCATACTACAATTTAACCAGTTTCTTTTTTTTTTCTTTGTGGTTGAGATTCTACTTCTGTCTGCTGCCAATAGTACCTCTGGTGGATTAAATGACCAAGAATATCTCTTCAGTTCTTGAACCACTATATTAGATGAGACACTTATAATCAGTAAAACCACAGCTCAATTTAGTAATGCATAGCCAAGTGTCTGAGTGAAGTGTCTGAAGTATCTGTGAGACTTGAAAAGAGTGGCTGCATTTCAGAAAAGAAAAAAAAAAAAAAGTAAATAACTACACAAATGGATATCTGCCATATCAAAATGGTAGACTCATGCTATCAGGCTAAAATTTCTTCTAAACAAATAGACCCTTTCATTCACCTCTTGAAAAATCATATGCTCATCACTGTAGAGCATATTGTTAAAATCACATAATACGTACTATGGATTGAATAATTAAAGGAACTGTGCAGTGTTACGCTCACAAGGCCACATGCGTGCCTGTGTGCTGATTGCATGTGCATGTATTTCACTTTCCAGTTGCCACTAGTGACCCCCAGTCATCACTTGAAGAATTTTAGCGCCGGCAGTGGAGGCCAGTCTGTCATCAGAAACGAGTTCAAAGACAAAGCTAACAGGAGGATTCATTTCAACAGAATATTGTGTGTAATTTTTGTACGTGATTGCCACACTGCCACACTGGCTGTTAGCTTGATCACAAGCCAAAGCGTGAGTCACACTGGGAGAGATTTTGTCAAGTGCCCTCAAATATGGTAATCCTAAAAGACTTTAACCTTTCCCTTTTTCAGTCAGTGGAGCTGTACACAAATTTTGCCATCTTGCTTAAAATAACTTACACGGCAACAGATCCACTTTATAGCACAACTATTTAAAATCAAGGCAGCCAAAAGTCTCAGAGCAGGGACACAAAAAAGCCAGAAGTGGGACGAAGCCTCAACATCAAAATCATCAAATATGTAAGAATTTTAAAAGTCAAAGATCTGATGTGCTAATTTTGTCTGCCAAATTAAACTTTTTTCCTGTATTTTCTGCCCAAACTGCAAAGCAGGAGAAATTCACTTTAATTTATTAGTTGAAGGTTGGTTATTTAATCCAATTCAAAACCTTCAGTGTTGGTACTACTTGATCTGAGCTCTGCTTTTGATACAGTCGATCACAAAATTATTTTAAATAGACTGAGGGATCACATTGGACTGTTGGGAACTGTTTTTAACTGGTTTTCCTCTTATCTTTCTGGCAGAGAGTTCTTTGTTGCAATTGATAATAACTTCTCCAAAACCTCCAAAATAACCTCTGGGGTTCCCAAAGGATCAATTTAGGGCCACTTCTTTTGCATATATATATATATATGTTTCTATGTTTCCCTTGGTGATGTCATGAGGAAACACAGCATCTCCATAGTTATACTGATTCCCTTTTTAATGTATTTTTACATATTAATGTCTGGATGTCACAAAAAAAGGACCAGAAGGAGAGAACGCATTTCACCTGTTTTAAAGTCCTTACATTGGTTGCCTGTCGTTTTCCATATTGATATTAAAATTCTTTTACTTGTTTTTAAAGCATTTGCTTTGTGGTCTTGCACTGGCATATACTGCATGTCTCACATGCTTACAGTGTATGAACCAGTACGGCCCCTCAGGTCCTCTGACACCAGTCTGTTAGTTATTCCAAGGACAGGACTAAAACCTTTGGTGAGGCAGCTTTAGCTTTTATGCTGCGAGCTGCTGGAACAGTCTGATGAGGATCTGAGAGCAGCTGGAAGTGTTGAAATCTTTACACGTAAACTTCAAACCGACTTCTTCACCTGGCTTTTGATTAAGAATGGTTTATAGACATTATTTACTTTATTCACTTATTTTTGTTATAAAATTTAATTCTATTTTCTTTTATTATTAATAATATTATATATTTTTTATGCTTCTTATCGAATTTAATTGTCTTTTTTGTTTTGTTTATCTAGTTTTGTAGTCTAGTTTTTATTTAACTCTATTTTATTATTATTATTATTATTATTATTATAGCTTTTAAATCTATTATTACATTTTCATCTTTTATTTCATTTTTATTTTTTTCCCATGCATTGGTCTCAAATTGTTTTTTCTCTTTTTTGTAGTTTGTTTGTTTGTCACTTGTTCTGTCTTATTATCGGCTTGTCGGTCATCTGTGAAACCCTTGAGATGATTTTATTTATTCTGCCTCAAAATGTTGTGATTATGTATTTGAGAGGGAGGCTGAGTGGCTCTCATGTGGGTAAACTCTTGCTGGCAAACAGGATTTCACACAGGCGGACAAACCTCTACTCCATCCCAAAAAACATGATTACAGAGTAATACAACAAGATACAAATCCTTTACAAATGCCTGTGACTACTGTATCCTCAGCAATGAGTTTACCATTCCCTGCCAGTGTAGGAGGAACGAACTGTTCGACAATTATGAAAAATACAAGCAAGTACAAATTGGGAACTTGTATAGATGAGATTTTCTCTGGGATTATCGATGTAATCGTTCCACAAACTGATCCTTCTTGGTTCAGAAACAGAAATGCTTCATGTATGATGCCTATAACTGTATTTCTCAAGCTCTCTCAACCTCTACCCCTCGCACTCTGGTGTGAAACCTGTAGTGTAGTGTAGTTAGTATGCGGGGGGGTGAGGGTTCACATCAGAGAACTGCAGGAGAGGTCACATTTAACTCTGGCCTCACATGTAGTAGCACAGCAGATAATCTTCAGATTCATTTACTGTTTATTGTGTGCATGTGTGTGTGTGTGAGTCTGAATGTGTAAAAACCCCTTTCGGCCCTCCCTGGTTCCTAGAATAGAGAGGTGTGTGTGACTATCACAGAGCGTTTCATGCCTCTCTGGTTGCTTTTGTTAACTGTGTCCTCGTGGGAACACCATAGCCCCTGGCTGATTTAGAGACCTGTCAAGCACGCCTGTGGTCCAGGTCAGTGTCAGGGGGTTAAGCTAGGTCAGGTGCCCGGAAGGAAAATGACACAAGTAAGCAAAAACCTTCTGAATTATTTCCTGTCACGCCAACTTCTCTTTTCATAGCGACATCCAGTGATTTAAATGCAAAGTGAACAGAGGAGGAGGAGAAGCTGCAGGCTGTAGGCTTTATGTGGGAGTTGACGGCTGACGGGTTCGTCATTTGAGAGTCCCCTTAGAATAGCAGTTGTGAATAAATACCTGGAGTACATGCTGTGAGTTTGGAAGAGTTGGAAACTATGCTGTTTTCTTTTTACAAAAAAAGTACAAAGAGTTCTAAGAGATACTAAATTAAAGTTATTGTACCCAGTCAAGCACATAGTTTAGGCAGAAGTTGATTTGCTAAAGGAATGCAGTATTCACATTGAAAGTTTCAGGGACAGACTGACCCTGGCATTAACTGGGTTGTCCACCTTGAATTTCAAAGGAGCTACTGTATTTCCAATGATTTTCTCACATTGTATCTATCCTGTCCAAGGTAGCAAAGACTAAACCTTCTCTATAAATGGTAAAAGAAGTCTGATGCAATTATCGAAAGAGGAATGTTGTATTTGCCTTTTAGTCAGGTTGTTGGTATGTTTTGTTGTTTTGTGAAGCCTATATATCTGTGGAAACTACAGAGAATATGTATTTTGTTTTCCCATATGTCAATATGGAGGCCATCATATTTTTTTTTGTTGTTTTTTTTAAAATGGTAAACTCAACATTTATCAAAATATGTTGGTTGATGTCACATTTTGTAGATAGTTTGTATGCTATTGTGCCTTTTTTTTCTCTCATAATTGGTTTTTGAAATTTGAAAACTGCAAAACTGAATAGAAGTGAAATAATGACATAATTGTATTTTTTGTGTTTGCTGTGAGTCTTACATTTTTTCTTCACTGATTACCTTTTTACAGTACAAGCAGTACCAAGTCAGTAGCAAAAAGGTAGCCTACTGACACCTCATTGATGTCTATTTGTCACGTGACCCTTGCCCTTGCAGGTTGTCGCGGTTCCCCCTTCGGTTCCCTTTTTTTAAATTGTCTCTTAATTGCCAGATTCATGATGCTAGAGGCTGAGCCTAAATCTTCAAGGCCAAGGAATCCAGTGGTTTTAATTAGAATAAGGTACAGATGATCAAGGTCATCATTTTTGGTAGCCATCTTGAATTCTGTCGAGCAAAGAAAAGAAATTTGCTTTTTAAAATCTAGGAGCTGAGGCATGTCCAGTTTTCCCGTCCAGTGCATTCAGCCATTGCCAGTGTTTCTACAAGAGGACCTGAATTGCCACTCATCAGAGAGAGTATTACTGTAGGTCTACATGCCCGGTCAGTAAAACCCTGAATCCCTCTGGCCCATATAATGCAGTAAGGTCAGCTCAAGTCCAACTAGCCGTAGAGCTGATTGAGGTGGTTATATATAGATAGCGCTGGCAAGCTAACTTGTACAGGGGACCAGGCTGGGGCGCTGTCACAAGGCCTATGTTGATTTAGTGTAAGATCTTTAATCTAAAATCAGCCAGTGGCGTAATGGAGCCAGACCCTTTTCCATGACACAAACCAGAACAATATTTCCCTGGTGGGTTGAGTAGATGAAGTGAATCAATTCAAAATAAATGGAGGATGATGAGACATTAGTTGTGCGTGCACTTGAGGACGGCAGCCGAGGGTGTAAGAGGGAGATCTCAAAAAGCAGGGCAGCAGGGGGGCATGGTGAGGGGGGTCAACCATTTACCTCTGTGACTCCAAGGGAACATGCCTGTGGGATTCAGGGTACATGATCTGAATAGCCCAGTATTTTGGAAGATGTTAATGTGAGTGAGGCTATGCAGTGTATGTGAGCACAGGGTTTTAGTTGGAGAGTGGCAGGGTGACCACCAATGTCACGGGCATAGCAAATATCACACACTCCAAGGCAAGAAAAGTGACTCATTCTGACGGTGCTTTTTACAGTTTTACATGATGAAGTTAAGTTTAAATTAAAGTAGATGAGATTGAAAGGTCGATCAAGTATATGGTGCTCAAACTACATAGTGTTTGTTTAATCCTAGCCTAATTCGGAAAACTTAATGCATAGAGCCACCAAGATGTACCCCATAAGCAAAAAGTACCGCGTATAAAGAGAGTGAATATAAAGTGAGCATTAACTCAGAAACAGAGAAATCTGCACTTTTTGATATACATTGTAAAGTACTCTCTACTTTCTGTCCTGATATGGGAAAAAAGTACTTTTCAGTCACATGAAATGAGACAAAATAAGTGGAGACATTATAGTCTAAAAGACTATATGGCATAGTTTAAAAAAAAAAATCCTCTTTTTTTGAGTAAATGCATTTTTCAGGATAGAAATTATGAGTGGCAGGTCTGTAAGTAACTTTATTTATATAACACCTTTCGAGAGCAGAGATGTCACAAAGTGTTTCACAGGAGAAATATATGTATATGAGTATGTTTTTTCTTACTGCACTTAAGTTACATCTTATTCTTTCTTGCCAATTTGCATCACAAGGGGATTCTTTGGTTGATGGGCTTCCTTATAATAAAAATGGAAAAACATTCATTAAGCTTGATCTTCAGACTCCGGACACACACTCATCATGCGTGAGTGCAAAAAAGAAATCTCATTCATGTGCATCTTGAAATGAAAATGAAAGTAGAAACAGAGAGAAACAGCAGCGCATAACCAATGAAGACTTTAGACAGGCTGTAATTTTTTTTTTTTTTTTTTTTTTTGCTGTTAAAATGAAGCAAAAATCAGTTGGTGGTGAAAAGACATCATCCATCTCTAACATTAATTATTAAGTTCATTACACACCACATTCCAGATATTGTATGGACCACTATGGGCACGGAGACGTACACACACACACACACAATCTTTTGTAAAGTGTGGAAAAAAAAGTAATAAAAAAAATAATAACAAACTAATCAATCAACAAATGTGCGTGTGTTTGTATGTGTGTGTGTGAGTCATGTATACTGTATTCAAGGGCTGGCAGAGCAACAGCGGAGGTGGAGCAGAGGTGTATCTCTCTAAATGTCAGAGACGATTAATTAACTTAAGCTACATCTGTCATCCATGCTGCTCATAGTTAGCTTAGTAAACAGACTTTCAGAGCTAATCCCTGTTAGCTGAGCACAAATAGGAGGGATTGTGGAAATGAAGACTTTTACGGCAGTCAGCCAAAAGATTAAATCTGACTCTGAGTTAAGACAGGCTGACTGAATGGACTTCTTACAGTTTAATGACACTGCCTGCCACTAAAATAAAATAGAAAGCTTTGCCTAGAATGATTATTTTTATGTTTGGGAATAAGTTTAACTTTTGGGGAGGTATTCTATCATCAAAAAGACCTGGCCTTAATCCCTTTTATTCCTTGTATCTGGTTAGTATGCAGGCTTCGTGTCAGATTGCTTGACTGGAAGGCAAATAAGGGAATTACTGTACATGGCCAATCTTTTCAAAACCTCCCCCGAATATCTGCTTTTATATGTTGGTCGACTGAGGGAAAAAGGAAGCCTTTCATGTTGGGTAACAGGATGAAAGTTTCACATCTGATGGATGATGGTCTCTTTTTGGAATGAATAAAAATGAGAATGAGACTGGAGTTTCAGTGTGGAGGAAGAGAGCTCAGTGGATTTGTTTTGAAAAGTTTAACAAATCTCACATTTGTTGAAAGGCCAGAGAGGACATTTTTAGTAAGTATGCCTCTTAATTATCACAAAATACGCATTCCTGATTTCCAGAAAACGAACTAATTAACATCAGAAAATAGTTTTCTCATCATCAAATGAAAAGAACCTTTACTCATAACCTCTATGGCTTTTGGAACTTTTCAAAAATTCTAAATGTCACAGACAACCATATTGGTAGACAGCCTGGTGTGATGAAAGGCTCTGTAGCTTATCTTTCCCAAAACACCAAACCTGTTGTGCTTTTTCCATAGAAAGATATAGGCATGATTCATCATTTAGAGTTAAAGAGCTAAGACCAAACATGCTAATGTGCTTTTGCAGAATTTTAGAAAATGACAACCTAATTTTCTAAAAACACGAAGAAAAAGCTGATTTTCTGCTGTACTTTGCTCCCGCCATCAGTGAGAAACACAAAAACTGGAGCTGAAAAACTGAACCACGAGAGGAAAAGACTGATTTGACCTCTTTGCTAAGTTATGAAGAAATAATACTAGCTTAATTAAGTTGAGTGGTTTCACACCATTTCCCCCAGAAGTCTTGCCCTGCTTTCTTTTCTCCTAAGCCATAGAATCACTCCTCCAAAGGCAATAATCACTTCATTTTACAGTGCTCTCCATCATGATCCTCCTTGAAAGGTTAATCTACATCCCCTGTGTCACCTCACAAGAGAGCTCCTATTATGATGGAGCAGGCCTTTCAAATTATCTGATCATCTCTGTGCTCTTCATGTGGCCAATCCCATGTAATCTAACATAAACTCAACACTGGCAGAAAGGCTTTTAAATCGTGGTTTGATCAGTTCCCCTCTGACTGAGAGGGAGAGTGACAGAAAGACAAAAAGGGAGAAAGACAATAAAGGGGCCAAGGGGCCATTGGCTCCCCCACTTTACCCTCCTCTCACATTCTTTTTAAGTCACCATTCACTGTATCCCCTCAAATGCCCCTATATTGAAATGATTATGGTGAAAAGAAACAGGAGGTTTTCTGTGAATCATAGAACACAGTAAAATGAACACAAAAGCTGTGAGTGTGTCACCAAAGCTTTGGGTCTGTCCTGTAGGTCCTGTGGGCTGCCAATGCTTCAACCCTGAATGTTTTGAGCCTAGTACTGTGTATTTCTGGTCCTCAAAACTGGTAGAAATATGGTGCTGCACATAACAAGATGCATACAGGCCATGGATGTATTACAGTGTTTACAGTGAGCAGAGTGTTTCAGGCTTTCCTCCACATTACAGCACAGAGATTGGTCCATAATGAAAAGTAAGCGCAGAGAGCACAAAAGCCTCAAATTCAACAATTACAAACCACCCTCCATGAATTTTGCTTCTTTTACTTCTCTAGTATTGCACATCCATAACATAATCTACTGAAATAACCGTCAAAATACAGCTATTAATGGGACTCAGGCAAGTCTGAAACGTGTTAGATTAATGTCTGAATCTTACCATAATGTTGTTCAGGTGTCACTGAATGTAATCCGGGATTTTGCAGAAACATTAGAACTGATGTTCTGTTTGTTGCCCACAGCTGGCTGTGTGTCAGATTCTTTCCTTTGACTAACACAGCAGATGAAACGATAAGTGCGTCTTTAAATTGAGAGGGTGATGTACACATTTATGCACGAGGCACAGCAGCGGTAATTGCATTAACACTGGATGGGTCAGGATCTGACGGTAATTAATGTTCTGTGTTATGCTAACCATCTACACTGTTGACTGTATATAAAGAGGTCAGCTGTAACAAACAGATTACAGGTTTACATGGTAGAATTGTTTGTAAAAAGCAGCATTTACGGATGAATCCCTGATCTCCATCAGAGCTTTTTATTTTAAGTAGCTAAAAGTCCAAGATAAGCCTAAAGGCCGTACCAACTTGGTCCGATCCAGCAAGTCCAGTTAGAGTAACATTAATGTGTTTAAAGGCTGATCAGAAAAACACTGCACAGTGATCTGTAATACTCACAACTCTGGAAAGTTATCACGCTGCAACCCTATTTAGTGCGCACGTGTGGAATGTGTCTGAGTCCGCAGACCCCTGAAAAGTATGAATGGAACCATGTGCACGTTCACGGTCCGCGTGCAAGTCCACAGCTGTCTGCGGACGCGTAACGCGTAAAGTATGAAAAGGACACACACACTTTTTGGCCCCCACTCTTCTGAAATGAATCTGGCGCCCCTGTCTTAGAGGGAGTATACAGTGTGTTGAAATAAAACTGTAAGAATATCACATGGTTAGTCAAGTATCCCTGCGGTTTAGAATGATGTCAGAGAGGATTCTCATTAAATCAGATCAATACAGGATAGGGTGTTTGTTTATTCACCAACAACACAACACGACACAAAATGCAAAGTGAATACTGCCTTCTAAGACTGCTGCCAGAAAATCCAGTTGGCCTCACAGAACAGGGTGTTTCTATCACAAAACACCTTGTTCAATTCTTTAAAAGAACAATTTGTTTTGTACCTGTTAAAACATGAGCAGCTACTTAAGCCTTTGCTAATACAATTAATAACATGTTTAAAAGAAACATCACATTATCAACATCTGTGGCATGACAGATGTTGCTGAATAATTCAGAGCACACACGTCACACTGTAACAATGCTGGTGCTGATTCATAAGCATTTAATTCCTTCAAAACATACAGTGTTTTAATTTAAATTGTGTCAGTGTTTATTTATTTTTCTTGCTTTAGAAAATCTAAACATAATAAATTTAGAACTCATGAGTCTAATGCATCACAAAGCAACACATATTTAAAGGAAATAAAGAACAGATCTGCATGCAGAACACATACGCCTTCGCTCTTATTCCTGCTGTGTGGCTGAATGAATGAATGCTGTGATGTTTTGTGAGTGTGCGCAGAATTTAACCCCCTGACACATGCTCTCTTGATTTCCATTAAAACAAAGATTTCCTAGGGCGCTATCACTGAGTTGGCCTGGCAAACAAGTGTTAACCCTAAAGGCTGTTTGGGCAAAGACAGCGACACGGTTTGAAGGGTACTCATGAGAGGTATATTAGAAATGGCTGTTTTGAAGATTAGAATCTTGCTGCTTTTATGTTATCTTTTTAACTCCAGTCCATCTTCATTTTACGGAAACTCATTAGCAAACGTGCACATTCCCAATGACACTTGTTCCTTCTATGAAAAAAGCTATAAAAATACAAATCTTCATCACAAGACAGAAGCTTCAAAATTGGATTTGTGTGGTGCAAGTGCTGAGGACCGAGGACAGAGATTAACAGGGGGAAGTACTTAACATGTGCAATTACTGTGGCACCTGAGCAGTATTGTGGCATTTCGGTGTGTGGATGATGAAGCTTAACGCAGCGGCTTGAGCAAACCGGGCAGGAAGTCGCTGCTTACAGACAGAGAATCCCTGCTCAGAGAAGATAATTTTGTGTGTACTACAGCACTTTGTCCAAATATGTGGAGTGTAGTCAAGGGTTGGGGAAGGACTCTGCCTGGAGCGGTCAGATAGTGAGGTCATCTAGGTCTCACCTTGTTTGACACTGCTGGTCAATAACAGGCAATTTTATAGAAGAGCCACCAGAAACTGTAAATGACATGGTTGAAAAGACTCTGAACTGAACTGAACTGAAGCTGTGTGGAAGTTGAATTTTCTTAATGGATGAACCTTGAAAGATTCAAAATGCTCAGGAAGAAAATGAAGCACTAGAAGTGACGAGAGAGTGACTTTAATGATGTGATATAGATGCAGACTCTGTGAACTGAGGATTAATTCTCTGGTTTTGGACCTAACATCAGTCGTGGTATTTGCCTTGAAAGCAGAATTAACACCACTGTCTGATGAGGAGTCTCGTATCATTCATTGGACGGATGCTAACCATATGACAGCTGATCTGAATTAAGAGACAGAGTCTCATTACCCTTTGGAAAACAGGTTAATTGCTCTGGCCTTTGCTATAGTGTCAAATGCTAGTGGTGCTGTATCTCGTGGCTGATGAGTATGCAACCAGAGCTGGTCCGAAATAGGCCTTTGGAAAGTGATTAGTGCTTTAATATATGCACATGACCTTAAGGAAATGCAGTTCATAGTCAAAATACTGACACTGTGTCAGAGATAGTTGTTTTTGGAAGTACAATTCCTGCTCAGAAGTCAGAGAGGCAGCACCTTTGCGCACCAGGTTAACTTGCTTTTTGCCTCTGTGTGGATGTCAGGTGGCGGTGGTGACGGAGGGCAGGTTCTCCCAATGTGAGGCCCGATCTATTAGGGGAAACGGGAGCCCTCATGATTGACGAGTTGCTCTATCTCATCCATCAGGGCTGGCACACAGAGGACTGACACCACCATATCACTCCCATGTGGCCAGGGCTGCTACAACCCTGAGCTATATTTGCTAGCTGACATTAATGCCTTGCTCTGCCCCGACTTTCTAAGCCTCTCTCTCTCTCCCTCTTCTTCCATGACGCAGCAAATCTATGGCTACCCAATCCTGTGCTACTTCATTACAGAGGCTTCTACATTACAGCACCTGATGACTTCCCAAATTCTAGAAAGTTAGAGCAATTTAAAAGCACAGTAGAAATGCACAGCAGCTACAGTATGGGTCTTCACACTTTCACAGCCTCCACATGGCTCATGCACATACAGTGCATGTGCAAAGTGAAACACATACGCAAGAACATATTAAATATAGGCTAGTAGCTGAAGCTACTGATTTCATTCTACCAAGTCTCCACCATAATTTGATTTTGTGTTGTAAAATAATTTAGGTAACATAGCTGGCAGGATGCAGAAGATATAAACTATAAACATAAACTTGCAGACATACATTCTTCCTATATTTACAGACATCAGGCTTACATTTACATATACACAAGTATCTATTTTGTTACTTTTTAACACGAGACTGTAATCTTCATCCAAAGGTTGCCAGTAATAACACAGATATAAGGCAGTCAGTGAGATTTAATTGGATACTGATGACAAACTGAACATAAAAAGGCCCAGAGAGGGAGACAAAGACGGAGGGTAGAGCTGCCCATAATGCTGGAGTCATGGAAATTACTTTACGGGAGTCGTTATTCGTCTGATGAGACCTGTCTAGCCTGTTTACTTCTCTGTCGCATCTTCATCTTCATTAGAGTGTACTTGGCTGTTGATCCATGCTGTAATTTTAATTAAAACCCATAAGTAAGCAAGACAGAGAACTCAGCTGTTGAAAGAGTCCCCCCCCCCACCACCCACTCTCCCCTCTTTTTTCAAAACTGTGGAGTCTAGAGAGGCAAAGAAGCCTCTTCACAGTGGGGAGTCATGAATAACAAACAAAAAAAAAAAAAAGAAAAAAAAAGATCCTCATGCTACTCTACATTCAGGTCAGGACTGAAAAAAGGTGTAGTGTGTGCAGCTCACCTTGAAACTGCAATTAAAAAATCACAAGGGCTAAGGCAGCTATCTGTGTTCAAACAGCGGGTATGAGACTATAAATATATGGAGATGTACGGTAGCTACAGCTGATCGCACAAAAGATACAGAAAATCATAAAACAAGAATTCAAACATGGCTGCAGAGTAATGCTTTGTTATGGACCGGACTCTGCAGCCGTCTGAGTGAGAAGCTACTAAGTCTTAAGTGATGTTTTATAGATTGACATTAAGAACCAGACAGCTGTAAACCCAGTCTAGGGATGCTCATATTTAGTGAAAGCTCCGGCTAAGTGCAACATGAGGGACATTTAGCCATGCAACAGGAAGAAGGTCCACTCTGGGGATCCTTGCATAATTCTCTTGCATAATTTCCCTGTAAAAACCTCCTTGCATCATCTCAATGTAGTGTAATTAATGAGGACAACTTTGCCCTGGCTAATTGAAAATCTGCAGAGTCAGTCTCCCAATGGAAGGATGGCGAGAGAGAGATAGAGTGAGTGTGGGGGGTATACAGAGTAAGAGATAGAGAGCTTTTAACGTATCTCTATCCTCAGACGAACTCCGATGAAACAGCCCCTGCAGTATACGGAAAGCTCCTTCTGTGTTCGTCACCACCTGAACAATATATTCCAATTTGAGATGGCATCTCCTGCCTCAGGCTTGTTGTTTGGGTCGTCGCTCACACACTGACTGCTCAGAGAAAAGGAGGAGCAATTATGATTCGGTAAGGGAAGATGAAGGACTAGATAAAAATAAAGACTCTTAGTTTAGAGACACCACATGGGATAAATTAAACCTTGTGACTTCTGTCAGGAAGACTCCTCAGATGGCCACGTCAGCTTCTATTCCTCTAATCTTGAGCAGTCTCCTACACATTACTGCCTGTGTTCTCTTTCTTTCCATTCGTCTCCGCGGCAGACTGGCAGTTTGGGTGATGAATTATGAATGACTGTCAATACTTCTTGTGAGACAGGTGAAACAAGTAGGCCGTGAAAAATCTGTTTGAATACAATGAAATTACTCCTTCTCCATCTCAGTGAGTAAACACTTTCTGTGCTTTGGAATTTGGAACACAACATCACAAAACACACACTTTTGACTTTTCATCTCATTCATTTTTAACTTCATGAGGCCCTTAAACTTTACTTATTTGGCTGAACTGAAGTGTTTTGGTTAAAATGTGTTATGACAAGAATGCTGATAAATACATAAAGAGATTAAATAATTTCTGTATGAATGCAACCAGAGTCCGAGAGAGTAGTAACCAAGCCTGACCTGAACCTAGCATGAATTCTGTTTTTTATGTCCAAACCCAACCCAAACGCGACACAGTTAATGTAAGCTGAAGCACTGAGTTTGTGTTACCCTGTCATGCAATTGTTGTTGTTACCACTGATCAGGAAGTAGCCCAACACGGACAGTAAGTCCATCATTTTTATTTATTTTTACACTATATTTTCACTAAAAGTAACTTGGCGCAGCATGTCAAGTAGGCTAGCCCAGCCAACGTGACCAAACCTGACCCAAAACCCAAACATCATTTCTAAATTTTTGTCCGAACCCGGCAGGTTGGGTCTTGTCCGGTTCCATTGGGCTCGGGTCGGGTATTTACCCTCGACATGCCTGAGCAAACATTTTGAAAAATGCAATAAAAGAAAATCTAATTCAGGGCGACAAGAATATTGAAATGTATTGCCACTATCACACTGTCCATTAGTCGCATGCCCCGTCATTTCATCTTGACTTATATAGTCATTACAGCAGTGAAACACTCCATTTGGCATTGTTGTGCACACTTAATTTTCCTCTTGATTGAGCCTGCCTATTAGTGATTTCCAACATCAGTACTGCACACCAGGGACACAGGATTGCTGAGGAAAACGCACAAAAAATAAGGTTGCATACTAGAGCCAGCCTAGCCTCTTGGGCCCGAGTGCATACTTCAGCTCTCAGTTAATTAACAGAATGTTTGAAATGATTTTGGTTAGTATTTTTGGTCTCTTTGTGGGAAGAAAACTTTACAGTTATGAATAAAACATGCAGTGCAGTGTACCTTATCATGATTATATGAGGACTGACGTTACTAGAGACAGAGGCCAAGTGGCACTGTAGGAGGCAGCTCCTGTTTCATTTCTGCCTCTATGCTGCAGATGCATGCACATTAAGATTCCGTGGCATAACTGCAGGTTGGGATTCAGTATCAGTCCGCTTGTCTGCCTGTGTGCCAAACACCGAGCAGACAGTGTGGCCCGATGAAGAATCACCTGCTGTTACCTCACAGTCCCTCCAATCCCCGGATCCACCACATTCATCTGTTAGCTACTAGTGAATGATACGGCACTGGAGGCAATAACCGCTTTCTGCTACATCTCATCTCTCTGCTGCTATTAAACAAACTGGACTTCAAGACAAGACAAAATGACATCTAAATTGGCATCTTTGAGCTGTTTCTGGCGCACAGCATTGCAATGTTCCCGCTCTTCTCTATCTCTTTATCATGCCAGGCTGAAAGGAGCTGTGATTAAGATCCTTGAAAAAAAACATTCAGTGAGACAGAGCTGATCTGTGAGTCTGTAAGCTGGACCAGGGCACAAGATGATACTGTAGCAGTAATGAAAGAAAGAACTGAAGAAATAGTCTCCTCATACAAATAATTGGTTTGATGTGGAGGTACATGGTGTGGGTGCAAGCTCTCCTCATCATTACTGTGCTGGATTGTCTTTTGTTATAATGAGATACCATGTAATCAGAACCAAATCAGTTCCTCTGGGACACAACAATGAGAATTAAATGGTTGGACTAAGGACGGAGGATGAAAATGGAAATCAGAGCTGACGAATCAACAGGCGGCCCGCACCCCATTGTGCATTTGTTAGACCTGATTACAATTAAAACACACAAATACCCCCAAGTCTAGTGCTACTAATCTGTACATCTGACCCAGCAACCCTGCTGAGCTCTCTTCTCATACTAAGCCATTACTGTGAAGTAGGCATTTATAAAACGCGTGCACACACACACGCACACTCACACACACACACAACCCCCCACGAGATACGGTGCACATAAAAGAATATTCAGACAATCCATGTCAACATGTCAAGACTCTATTCCTCTCTCTGGCATCCTGATCACAGCTGCACAGTGTAGATAATTGGGTTGTAATTAGATGAGAACACACCATAGGAGGTCATGTAGCGTTGAAGTTGGCTTATCGCCACTGGAAATGTGCTGCGAGAAAAAGCGCTACGCTGTAGCTGTTCTGCATGATCGCATATCAAGGATAGTCATACTAAACACACCAAAAACATACACAGATGTATGCATGCCTGCACATGCACACACACACACACACACACACACACACAAACAGATCCTTCTGTTAGTGGGCTGTTAGAGGAACTCGCTTTGACACATCACTGCATTTGGTTTCCACATTCTGCCCTAAGGGAGATGGTGCCTTGCCAAGCTGCGCACTTCTGAAATATTAAGGCTAGAACCCATTGTATGTTGCTAATTCTAGAAAGTGCTGAAAAGGGACAGGAAAGGAAGGTAAGATTATGTTCTCATATTTTTTTTTTGTTTTTTTTTGGAGGCAATTTTCTTCCTGTTTCATCTGTGCTGTGTACAGAAGTGGTCATATACGGTACATCACTACTGAGATCAAATAAAATACTCCCCTATCTCATCCAAACTGATTATCTTGCCTTGTCAAGAGGAAAAAAAAACCAAAGCACAAGTGTACTTCAGTAAACATGGCCGCACACATATTTACATATTCATGACCGTACACACATTTACATATTCTCAGATGCATGAAGTCATGCTGTAAGTGTCAGCAAATAGCCAGGCAAATCATGCTCTATCATTTAAATTATGCGATACAGTGAAACCCTGCGGGCGGTTAACCCGATTGCTACGTAATCGAAAATGTCAGAAATATAAACATTCCCTGCTGCTCTGACAGATCAGTCTCATCTTGGCATTAACAGCTCATTATTAATGACCTTAGTCTGCTTCTGTAAACCCAGGCCAGGACAAAAAAAAATGGTAACTGAAACCAGGGGTGTGAAAAAATATCCATTTACAGGAACTTTTCCAGCACCTACTGTACAGTACGCATTTCTCTGCTATCTCCCCGCATGAGTATCAATAATTAATGATCATGTCTCTGCCCCTGCCTAGTTATATTCCACTGCAGGGTAACTACACTACATGTACTACAGGAAACTGATGCCTGCCAAGAAAGCTCCTATTTTGCTTTTAAAGTCTATACGTTTCACAATATTTCAATATGCTTGTTCTGGCTGGAGTGATGAGGCTGCAAGAAAAAGAGAAGCAGAAGCCCGGTAGCTGATATCTCCCTGTTTTGTTTATTCACAAGAGTATGGGTATATAAAAGGTGATTTCTATTCCAGACAATGATAAGGTAAAGCCTCTTAGCAGCCACTGCTCTCAGTGAGAGATAACCAGAAGCTGGATGTGAAGAACATCCCTTCTAGTGCAAAAATGTTGGCTGCCTGGGAAACTCAGTGATCTGTAAAGCTCCACTCTCGAGAAGAATGATCAATACACTCCCATCTTACTATTTTCTCTCTGAAGCTCAAAGAAATTACTATCCGCTGCACCGACACAGAGGAGGTGTGAAGTGAAGGCGGATAGCAGTGGGCGGTGAAGGTGGTCAATTCAATTATCCCTCTGTCAGAGCACATTTTCTATTCTAGACAGCCTGCAAAATCCCTCAGAAAAAGGCATGCCAAATACTCTGGAATACTTTAAATATTTCTGAGTCTAAACAGCACATCATCATCTTTATCAAAACCCATTTTCATGTGATTTTATAGCAGAACTAGACTATTTTTGATACAGTTGGAATTTGAAAAATATTTCAAAATGTCAAGGGCTGTAAAAGGGTTGACAATGCTAATTTCTCTGGAGGGTTAATAGACATCTTTTGAAGATAAGCGTCCACTCATGTCCTTTTTGTGTGTGTGTGTGTGAGTGTGAGTGACTGAATGACATGCAAGGCTGTTCTGTGTGATAAGAGCATATACTGTAGAGCAGGGAGGTAAGGTATGTTAGCTAAAACCACAGGATGACAGAGTCAGAGAGAGAGAAGTTTGGGTCAGTGACATGACCCAGACTCTGTGTCTCTGTTAGGAAATGTCAGGGGCAAATGAAATTCTAGACATGAGCAGACATTAAGGGATGATGGTCAAACATTAAAAATAAGTCTGGAGCAGTAAAAATGTATTTAACAAATGTAAAAGAGTCTGGTCTAAGTTACAGGACATGTGAAAATAAGGGATTACTTTTTATACCACCTTCTGTTAGCAGCTAAATGGCAAAGCAAGTTCATTTGTGAGGCACATTTCAACAACAAGGCAATTCAAAGTGCTTTAAGACCAAGTTCCATTACAAAATAGCTGCTTATGAGCTGGTGGAGACTCGGTGCTCCTTACTGGCACTCCAGGACATGGGCAATAAAGGAAAAAATTATTCTCTTTTCTTATTCTCATTAATAGTTGTCATTAATCTGTGAATCTCAGTCTCTTAAGTAAGTCATTTTGTGATAAAAAAAAAAAAAGAAGCTGCAATTGACTCTTTTTGGTACAATCTTTCAGTCTTTCTTGTCTGTCTTTGTGATTTTACTTTAGTGATTTCTTCATTTCCCAGAACACTTTGGACAAATGCTTGAGTAATGGGCATGAACGTCAGTCCCAGCAGTGAATGGAATCAAGTGACAGGAATAAAGTGAACTCACTGCAGGAGGATTAACAATATAAAATCTATTTTTAAAAAAAAAAAAAATCTATACAGTTTAGTGTAAAACATTTTTTCAGAGGTTGAAACTTCAAGATGTGAATAGTTATTTGTTATGAGCAATAGTATATAGCTTAACATTTTGCATTACTTTCTTTACAAGCCAGTGGGAATTATGATAATATTTATCAAGCTAATTTCCATCTGGTGTTTACTTGCAGGTAAAGAGAGCAATTGCAGCTGTGTTAATGTTGCCATTGGAGAATATGTGTGAATTCTAATGCATAACATAAAGCCTCTTCTGGCTGTGCTCTATTATGGTTTATTAAGGCTACCATCTGTAAAGAAACTGACATCCCTGCCTGTTGGAAACAATTGTTCTTTTATGATTCTTAAGAATATAAGAGCAAGAGGTTAATTCTTTAAATAGTCCTTTCTCTTTGATTCTGAAAAACTGACACCAAGATCTGTTGTTTATCATGGATTGTTGTTTAGAAAATACAAAAAAAGGCCAGAAATAGCTGCAGATATTTCATTGTGAGTTCTTGTCATCTCTGACCGGCTAAATACTTACTGAATATAAAAAATATGCCATCAAATGAGAACATTAAACCAAATATTTGTTTTTAAAGAGTAGTAAATGATTCAAGATGAATCTTTCTTTAATATCTGGGTCATGCAGTTGAAAAATGTTCTCACGGGAATGACACATTAGGGCATGTCTGTTGAAAAAGAGGTATAATTCAACATCAAAGAGGAACACATGTTTTTGCAATAGTTGCAAAATTGATTTCAAATAACACATTTGACTTGGTGAAAGCGTGGATGGTGGTATTCCAAATTGATACTTTTTTTTCCATCATGTACAAATCACTCAAGTTGGACTAACAAATGGGAGTGCAAAAAGTCACACAGAGGTAATGATAATAATAATTGTAACAAATATGCTGGTGATGTTTGTCGATTTTCAAGCAGACTCTAATCCAGTCCAGGCTCTGTGTACTCCATCACGACGAGGTCAGCGGTGTTTAACCAATAATGCGGTGCACATCAGAGGGATGCAGAGATATACAGAGCGGAGGGATGACTGGTAATAGATTTGACCGAGAAGAAGGCTGCTGTAAACACTATTTCCCAACGGGTGCTCACGCAGCTATATTATAAACACCTGTCTCTTCACCAAGCTACTCCTCCTTCAGCTCTCTCTATACAGGGACATCCCATCATTCAGTACAGGCTGCTCTACTATAGTAACTATCAGTTCTGGCTGCATCTCATCTTCCATTCAGACACAGAGTACACCCAGGCTTCATATAATAAACAACCTCTGACATTTATCAATTTTAGCTGGATCCCCAATTGAAAGTATATGGACAGCACATGACATTGGGATTCATTGTTATTAATCAAACATTGCTGTATACAACAAGGTTGTAACTATTTGTGACTCTGCATGGTTTGAACATTCAGTAATATTTGGATTGTACTTAGTGACACTGGTGCTTTGACCTAAATTGTTATTACATATAGAGCCCTGCATGGACAGGCATCAGGCATCCATCCCTACATCGCCAGTAGGTCACTTAGGTCATCCAACCAGGACTTACTGGCTGTCCCTCGCTCGCAGCTGAAAACTAAAGGTAATTGTGCCTTTGCATTTGTGCCTCTAACACTATGGAACTCTCTTACATATACAGTTGTACATATACAGTCAGCAGTCTCTATAAAAGCTTTTAAAAACTATTGAAGACCCATCTTTTTAAATTGGCTTTTGTGTCATCTTGAGTTGTGTGTGGTTCGTAATGATCATTTGTTCATGTGTTTCTTCTTGAGGTACCCTGCTGCCTGTGCTTTGTTTTTTATGTTAATTTTAACTTGTGGCATATGTTTTTATTGTATGTATGTTTTTATGGTCTTATTTTTAATTTTTATCTGTGAAGCACTTTGTGAATTTCATCTCTGTGAAAGGAGCTATACTAAATAAACGTATTATTATTATTATTATTATTATTATTATTATTATTATTATTATTATTATTATTATTATTATTATTATTATTATTATTATTATTAAATGGCAACACACTAACACTAATATGATCACAATAACACTGCTAACATTCTGTATTTTTGCAGGTATTCAGTCTTAAATGAGAAATCACAATTTTGACCTGATGATGACGCTAGCTAAAAAAAAGTCAGCAGATCACCAGAGGATTCATTGTCTGGGCACCATGAATGTCTGAACAAAATATGATAGCAATCCATCAGGTAGTTGTTGATATATTTCAAGTAGCAGACACACAGACTGACACTGCACATCTATAAAGCCACTCCGCTAACGTGGCTGAAAAGTAAAAAGAATTTCAAAACGTTCTCCTGCTGGTTAAAATATGCAGCCTCTGATGGTGTAATGCAGTAATTCATACTTGGATTCTTTTTGCTTGATTAATTATGCAATTTCAATTTATTGATTTTTTTTTAGATGATGATTGACGAGCACGTCAAGAAGACGTACAGTTGACACAAAATGCATGGATGAAATTACCATTTAGATAGATGTTGTTACTTCAAACGCCACTCTTAAAGAAACCATGGCTATTAGAATTTTGCATTTCTATAAGATGACTTTCAGCATAGGAAAAGGGGCTATTTTCGCCTTCACTAAGCTTGTAGACTGTGCAGCATTTGAGTGTGTGTTTGTGTGTACATCAAGTATATATATGCATGCATATGTGAGTGTACACATCTGTCTCCTTGTTAGAGCATATGTAGCTTGCAAATGAAATTCTCACACTAATTTAGAGTCAAGTTAAGCCAGATCTGAAATCTTCCAAGGTACAGTGTGATCTCTGTATTCACAGAGCATTGTTAAAAGTCATACAACAAAGCAATCACACTGCAAACAAACACACACTGAATAAAAACTGCGGTGGTGGTGGAGCGCTGATCCAAAGACTGCAGTGCTAACGAGAGGAGGGGGGAGGACAAACACAGCACAGACAACAGTACAAGTAAACTAACAAATATTTTGCTCAGCTTAATCCTTGGTCTTGAAGCAGCAGGCCTACTGAGCAGAAAAAGTTCAGTTAAAAATCAAAGAACAAAACAGAAGTTCCCTAACAGCGACAAACGTTCTCCTACATGCTAATCACTGTGGTTGGGTAACAAAAAGATCCCATCTGCAGCCGAAGGCAACAGTTAATTGAGGAAACAAATCTCTCAGTAAACCATTCTCTTCGCTCTACACATAATGAAATTCTCCACCTAAAATTGTTTATTTGACTGCCCTGACCTCTCTCACTCTTCATTTCCAGTGTAATGGAACAGCCTGCGGTGGGAAGATTGTGCAGAGATGTGGATAATATTAGAAGATTTGCCACTGCTGCTGAGTCTGGTCCTGCTACAGTACGCCGTCGCTGGAGCTGATAACCTGGGCACAGAAAATATCAGTTTGCTCTTCATGCTATTAATGCTCAACCGGCAACCTGCACTCCAGCAGAATCTGACAGATTAAGAAACAGTCTACTTTGAACCACAGCTACAAAGTGGCTTTTACAAGCTGTAAAGTCTAAGGCAAAGGCTAACCTTTACAAGAAACTATAGTGTAAAGGTGTAGTTTAGCACAGATGTTCTAATCATGACATGACATTTTAAGAGACTGAGTCTTCACCTTTAGAGTTCTTTTTTGCTGGATGATCAGAATGAAAGGATGCAACAGAGTTTTGAGAATGAAAAGCTCTGCCTAATGGCTGGAAAATGAGGAAGGGACTGGCAGAGTGAAAGTCTACTAAATTGGTGTGAAATCATTGGAAAGTACAGACACATGGAAGGTGCACATTTTGTCTTAATTATACCTGCACTTGTTAGTTGCTCAGACTCTGCTCTATCTGCGCGTTGTTGCACTCTCCACACTCAGCCAACGTGAAAGAGAGGAAACAGTAAAAAGTACTTTGAAAGTAGATGGAAAACATAAAATCTCAGGACGAGAGTTGAGAGACTGAGCCCGACTGCTTCTTTTCATAAATCAAAGCACATCATAGACATCCACCAGCCATTGTTGCAACAGGTGTCTTGCTCCTCCCTCCCTGCTCCTCCCTTTCTTCTGCTTTAGTATGCAAATAACCCTCCTCAGAGTAGGCTTGTTTACCAAGGAATGTCTCCAGATTACACACACACTTAAACGAGTGCTGTGCAGGGTGTCTCTCAAGTAGGCCACCTCAGATGGATCCACATACAGTGAGCATTTAGAGAGCACTCCTTGCTGAAAGGCAGCAGCGATAAACATGGTGCTCCATCTGACGCACTTCCCTTGCGATTGCCAAAGTGACGGGGACATTTTCAAGAGGAAGACTATCTGTTTGTCCACCTGTCAAACCATGGTAGTAACATCAGAGGAGTCAGCTCAGTTAATTCGATCCGTGGATCCCCGCTGTCTTGACATGCTTCTAGCATGCTCATCTCCTGTCTGCTTTGTCCTCTAATTGTCCTCCTTCCTGGGAGGTTTGGGCTGCATCAGGCTGGAAAATGGTGGAGTGACAAGTCTGCTATACTCCACACATACCACACAGGTGATGCGTCTAAAGAGGCTGTCGTATTGTCACTGTTTGTCACAGCAGGACGGCTGCCAGCAGATAGCAGGCCTATCTCGTTTAGACAGGAACAAATGAGGCAGAAGATAGGGCTGAAGCTGATCCATGCCATGACTTATCGCCGTGTCCAGAGGCCATTTCAAACTGAGGTCTGCAGATTATACTAGCTTCTACTTCTATAACAATATTTGAGCCTCATGTCTGCATATTGAAATGTTTTCCATTATGTGTAAAAATAACATTTCCAAACATGTATTGTTTTATATTCTTTCTATTTCTGATTTAATATCAGAGAACATGAGGAGAGGTATTCTTGGTGCAGCTGCTGATGAAGGCCATTTGTTCCTCTTGAGCTGCTTGAGTTACCCCCTGTGTGCACTGCACGGCACATGTGATCGGGTATCTCCAGTATAATGAGATAGTGTTTATGACATGGAAAAAGCTGGCTCGGGAGGTGTCTGGTTGTAGATGCCACAACCCAGGCTCTCTATTGTGTAGCCAGTAGTTTGCCATAAACAGGCAGACCTCCTGGGTAGTCAACATGACAAGGACAGAATAAGAAGAGGGCACTCAGGTTAGTAGGTGACAGAGTTCAAAATCAACCATTAATAAGCACATTAAATGCCTTGCTGAGGTAATGTATGTAAGATTTTGATGCCCCATTTGCATTCAAATGTTCAGAAATTACATCATCTCACCTTACCTCACCTCAAATTAGCTTATGCGTTAGCTGCTTACTCTAAATGACCTGATTTTTGTAACCGATGTGAAATTAATTTGCTTGTAGAGTCCCCATGGTCTCCATGTCAACTGTAATCACATATTTGTTGGAGCAGTCCCCAAAAGAATAGCCAGGTGTCAGCTTATGCTAACTGGAAGAGGACAGGAAATTAATTAGCAACAACTACCAAGAAAAAAAGGGCAACTCAATAGAGCATAGATTTTCCTTTAGAGATGCTAAATTCTTAATGCCATGTGGTAAAAAATGCAAAACCCTAACAAGTAGTTTTACACAGTAGACTACAACATGGTGGTCAGACTGCCTGATCCCACTTCTCAGAAACTCATCCAGTTTATCCATGCTGCTTATTTCTGTCGGGAGAAAACAAAGGGTGATTTCTCTATGTCTCTGAGCTGTGACCTCTTTATGTCCCCTGTGTGTAAAGAACGGGTCACATTACCAGTGAGGTTGAGACCAAGGTCTAAACTGTATAAGAAATAAAGCAATGTGCTGTGAAAAGGTTCCAATTTAAAGGCAACCTATTTATACACCTTCCTCCTATCACACATCCTGCTCAAAGAAGCTTTTGTTTGGTGCGCTGCACTGACAATCACACACTAAAAAGAAAAATAAGATATCAGCAAACTAGCTGAGATGTATTATCAGACTGACTATAATAAAGATCCATGCATGCTTAGATGCACAGTCAGCTAGGCTAGTAGGTGAGAACTGTCAGTGACTGACAGCACCAAAGCAAAGCCATTACAGAGAACTTCTTTTCATGTTGGGAAGTACAAACAGCAAATGCAGCATTAAAATGTACATGAATTCCAAGCCATGGTTTCACTTTCCTGACCTTGACTTCTTTTCTGGGTACACTGGACGTCGACTGGATGCATTATGCAGGGACACAAAAATGTTGACAGTGAACTGCAGGCAGCACTGTGCTCATACTCTCCTGCAATGCTTCCACGTTCACCATATCTGCCAGAGCTAGAACTGTGAATCTCTACGGACAGTACATCCAATGACTGCATCTGAGATGGACTCCGATGTAATGAGGATCTGGGTCCCTGCAGCTACACTCTCCATCTCTCTGTTACCACCATCGAGGCAGCGTGAAACTGTTTCAAAGCATATTGACATTTTGTTTTTCTTTCTTGCCAGAGCACATCCTCTGCAAATAAATTTGTCTGTAAATGAAGTTATTCTTGTCTCACGGATGAAAATGGAATCTGCTGATCACGAAGGAATTCTATGGGCGATAAAGCTGACCGCCCACCACAGTTAATATGAAAAACAGCCAGATTGCTCAGCCACAGTGTGTTCTAAGGCGTTATTGGATCAGCAGCTACACCAGGCTAATAAAGCGATTCTATGTAGGCGTGTAGCGTGAAATGTGATTGCTTTTGAGGAAGATTTCTTACTATAGTGAAGGTCAAACCACTTTTTCTTAGAGATTAAAAAGACGGGGTGACTTGTCTGAGAAACAGTCCATGACAAATGTGTCTTCATTGATGTTATAATTATTTACTTGTTGTCTTCACCTGTCACAGGTGTCTATGATGATCCATTAGAAAAGACTTGTGGACCCTGCCAGACATTTTTGGATTAAAAAAAATGGCAAAACTACAGAGAAATCCCTGCAAGTATAAGACTGAGTGAGAACATGCTGCAGGACAGTATTCTTCCCCTCACATCTCTTTTGCAAGGTAAGCACTTCAATGAAAAATGAACTGTAGTGGGGAGGGTGGGGTGGGGGCTTTTGAAGATAGGAGAACGCTTTCCAACTGAAGCAAACAGAGATGTGCTTTTATGTGCCAATTACTGTGCTCTCAGTATTTATTGACAGAGGCCATCACACAGGCATATCAGCCTTCACATGTGAGATGAGGGCTGCCACTATAGCCTTGTTTTTATCATATGGATATTTCAAGTTCATCATAAATTACATTTGCAACTCAATTAGATTCCTGTTTGAGTTCTAAAATCACTGTTGCTTTGATTCCGGTGCTTAAACAACATCCTGCACAGCCATAAATAATAATAACATGAGTATAGTATGTGTATGGATACTGTTGAGACTCATGTCTTTTATATGTACACAGGGTCGTACAGACAATACATGTTTAATGAATGAATGAATGCATGAATGAATGAATAAACAAGGTCTATTAACAATCATTATGATTGTCTAATTACTCTCATAAAAGCCCAGCACAGCCTTGCAGAATTTTAAAGCCCATGCGTTATAGATGAATAATGCAAAAAATGAACCTAAACTCTACTGTATGTGCTTAGCACAGCTAATCAGGCTGGGGAGTTCAGAGCTGTCGAAAGGAAAAAGCAACTTACTTATTTAGTCAGTTTAATTCTACTGTCTGAATGCCTCTCTCTAGGTACACCTGCATTCGCTTTTCATCTGTTCATCTAATGCTCGTTCATTTTATTCTCAAAAAAACCCAAACTGAATAATAATACATATTACCACAGCTGTATGGTCTGGCCACTGGGTATTCCACTAATGCCTGTTACTCCAGAACAGATGATATACGTTGTTAAAAAAGTAACTACACACAGTCTGAAAATCCTGCCTTTGCTGACACGTAGCTTTAGCAGCAGCACAGCACCTAACCTCAGCCCCCTGTGATGCTGCATGTGGTCAGAGGTGCAACTACTTTCACAGAGGTCAGTACAACAGTGCTCTTTCTTCATGAAAGATTTACTGTTGAGCTGCTCTTTAATCAAAGTGTGAGCGTTTACCTGATGAAAACATGTCATTAATGGTGTGTGACAAATGATGAGCTAATAAGAAGCCATTCATCAAACACAGACATTTCACCTATTTGAAAAACAAAGTCGGGGGAATACAGCCGTAAATCCACATTTTTCTCTAGGATCTTGTTTTGCTTTACGATTTCAATCACTGTTGTCTGAACGGAATTGGATTTGTACATTTTTCTTTTATCACTAAAATAGACCAAATGATTTTCAAGTTCGTCTTCAGGATAAACAAAAATGACGTGGATGCCTGGGAGAGAGAGAGTAGGATCTGAGAGTGAGGGTGACTCACCTCTTGGGGAACTGTCATCAAATATCAATGTGTTCACCTCTCTTGCTCTTGAGAAGAGGTCCCCCCCCCCCACCACCACCACCTCCAACTCCCTCCCTTTCTGCCTTCATGCTTCGCTTCTTCCCATCCAGGAAAAGAACAGCATTTTGGGTGTGCCAGTCTGTCCTCTCAGAAGGGGACCGGGGAGAAAAATCTGGCCAACCCCATCTGTCCCAGTTCACTTGTGAACTGTGCTCAAGAACGGGCATGCAACCAGTGCAAACTAAAAACGTTGTCATGATGGAGATCTAAAATGAAGACAAGCCAACCCTGAAATAGCTGAAATGTGAATGAAATGGAAGGGGCATTAATGGGCTGACCCCGAACATGCTACTGTGTCCTTAGCTGAAATTATCACTGGATAAAACACAATGTTGGGGATTTGTCTCACCACCCTGCATTGATGAGTGCATACACACTGATGAGTGCATACAGGTCTATGTTAATAATTACTCTGGCTCAAAATGGATGAATGAGATCATTCACTGAGGGTGGCAATGACCCTATAATCAACTTCTCAAATTAGACTCCTCTCCCTAACCTCACTCTGCCTACACATAGCTTCTCTTAGACTCACTCTTTCATATTCTACCACCATCCCAAATCAGCCATTACTGAAGCCTGGGTGGCTTAATAAGAGAAATGGAGACATCTGTGCAGAAATAATGACTACAGACAGGGACTTCAAACGACACATGGTGAGTGAGGGGGGTCTCTACACCAATTTCTCACTTTATTCGATCTTTAATTAAGAATAACCAACAATAGCAAACTGACAAAGATATGAGCACATATATAATTCATAGAATATTTCCATCTTATTTGATTTTATAGTATTTTGCAATGCTTGCATTCAACTACAAGGTAAATTATAGCCTATATCCCTGGAATTACAGAGTCAAGTGCGACAAACTGTGAAATATAGAGGTTTTACAGATTTATCTTTGCAGTTTTAAAATGGCATACTTACTGCAGAGGCCACATTAATTACTTTGAAGTATCTGTTATTAATTGAATTAGAGGTTCAATTAAAGTTAATGAAAATGGACTCAAGGCAATTAGTTGAATTTTTTTGTGTTTGAGAAGAGAGGAAATATATAATGTGGATATGGAAACCCTTTACCTGATCATTCATCATTTCAGGTGAATATCTGCAATTACTGACAACTTAATTGAATGGCTCTTTCCACCATGCAATAAAAGTCCTCTCTAAAATGAAGTCCTCTTTAAAAAGTAAGATCTAAGACATCTCTCTGTGCCCTACATAGAATACCAAAGTGATGGAGTAAGGCTGGTTTTACATGCTTCCTCTTTATATGAAGACTTTGCATGCTGCAGGCAACCAGACTGTACCAGATTTCCGATTTCAGGACATATAAAACCCTGATGTCTTCTGAAACAGAACAGATACACAAAGCAAATGCTCTTTCATGTCTGGAAATATGACTAGTAATTGCAAATTGGTGTAAAACAAACAAGCAGAACAATTTGCTTTAGTCATGTGATAAGACTAAGCAAAGTCAAGGGGACAGTTTAAAACTCTGCTGTGATAAGGAAGAGGATGAATCTGCATGAAGGAAGACCGACAATAATCCCTATTAGGTTTACACAGCCTGTCAGCCAGTCAGTTATCTTGCTACTGTAGCAGTGAAGGATCTTGACTAGTTACTGCTTTTCCCTCTTCAGGGAGAAAATCAGAGCCGGTTGTGAGCACACCTCATGCACATCAAATAAGAGTCAAGCTCAAATTGGATCAGACATAACGAGAGCACTGCAACAACCTGCTCTGATGAAGATCTAGGTTTTGCTCTGAAAACAACAACATAGGCATCCATTTTAAATCACAACAAACAGTCTAATACATAGGCTGATGGTATGAATTGTACAGCGTATTGCATATACTGTGTAAAACTGCCCCATTAAAAAATAGCAATAAAAACACATCAAGTATTCCACGATCATCTAGTCTGGGTCAAAGGCTTGACATTAGCACCTGCTCACCAGCCAAATGCAGGTAGAATTCAGCAGTGGCGTGTAACACAGTCACTCTTACTAGCCACTTTGGAGGGTGGCATTCTGTGTTGTGAACTCTTTTGTCATAAAGTGGAGCAGCGCTGCAGATCGATCCGAGGAAAACTGCTGTCAGCTCTACTACCAACGAGCACCGCTTCTCATGCCCCCTCCGTTTCCCCTCATTCCTGCCCGCCCGCCTGCTGCAGCTACGAGAGCATGGCCAGGCCGCTTACACACACGCTTACAGACTTTACTGCTGCATCTACACACAGTTCACATTCACTTGTGAGGATATAAACCTCTCTCCTCTCGTCTATCTTTTCAATTAATCCTCTATAACCCTGTGCCACTTTTATTATATGCAATAAGAGGCTACTCTTTTTATGTCTTTGTCTTAATTGGTTGCATATTTTCATACAAAAGGAGCTTCACACACAACCTTATCAGAGCTGAATATTTGATGACTGCAATGTTATACATTTTATGTAGTCTTGATTTGGGTGTTTACAGTAGTCATTTACATCTAAAGGGTCGTAAATCTGGTCCTTAAAACAAATTGCAGCACATCATCGCAATTTCCAAACAACAAAATTGTGACTGGTGAAAATGCTGAGTGGCTAGTAACTTTGGAAAACCACTAGTCACAGTGGCTGGTAAGCAAAATGTCAAGCCCTGCTGGGTATGTACTGATGCATTTCCATCTGGCAAGCTACAATATGTTGTATTTTATGGCTGAGCAATAACGCAGCAGTAATCTGTGGTGGTTCAGATGAATAAAACAATATATACTCTCATGTTTAAGGCATAAATCTGTCTCTCATTTGTCATAGCTAACAACATGGATCAGTGTGTGGCTCATTGCATGTTAGGGCCCTGCTGAAAATGTGTCCTGGGCTCATTACCATTCAGGCAATGAATGCCTGAGTCTCTGACCCAAATTCAGGATGACACATTTAAACAGATTCAAAGTCAATCTGCTACTCATATTTTCAACAGATTGTGGCGCAGTTGCCCAATGCGTCCTGGGTCTCTGCATTATGTTTAGAGAGGAGTAGGAGATAGATGAGAGGAAACAAGCTCTCACGGATGCTGTGTGGGTTGTTTCAGTGGGTTCGTGGTGGGAAAAGAATCAGGCCCAGTTGAATCAATTGAGGTAGAGGCCCTAGGGAAATAGGTCTTAGAGTCAGTCATTGATGCATCCTTAGCCTGCAGCTGATAACCTCTGGAGAACTTAGGGAGCTGGACCCAGGACATTAAAGATCGTCTTCTGATGAACTGAATTGCAACCCATCTAAGACGTCTAGCATTTCCAGGGAAACAGCCTTTCCACTTGACTGTTAGGCTGCATTCAGACCGAAAACAGTCCTGCGTTAGAACAATGCAAGGGACTACGTTGGTGGGGGCGAACCGGTGAGATAATGAAATATGATCCAGGAAGTCCAGTTGGAGTTACACATAAAGGCTTATCAGATGCCATAACACTGCACAGTGGTTTGTAATACTCACGGACAGGATTTTACAATTCTGCAAAGTTATCGCGGCAGCAGCTGTTTTATCTTTCGTTGCGATGATCACGAGATTAACAGCAGAAATGCGGTGTCTGTGTTACAAATTAATCCATCAGGAATGCACGCTTGCATGTATGCGATTGCCCAACGCGGCTCCTTGCCTTATGACGTCGTGTTATGTTGCTAGAGGCTGTGTGTCGGCACCCCTGCTGTGTCAACACACTGGCTCCATTCAAATGAAAGAGAGGGCTGCAATTTTTCACGCAGAGCTAATGTCGTTCTGAACACTGCAGAGCTTGTGGACTTGTAGCTAGTTCATATATGCTTCCCATATAATGTTAATTAAACATGAGCAGGGTAATCTAAAATGAATTTAGTTTGCTCTCAGAAGACCAAGAAAATGATATTCTGTAAGCCTACTAAGCAGAGCTGGAGGTGGGGACTGACTGGGAAACATTGATTTCACTGTAATTTGCCTTTAGGTGTCAGAAAAAATGCTGAGTAGTTGAACCAGCAAGCTGTTCTAACATTCTACATTAATTGACTGCTTAGGTGCAGATTAGCATTGATTGGACTTCCTGGGGTGAAAAGAGAATGTGAGGATAGATACTGCGGCCATTCCTGCACCGCAAGGACACAAAGAAGCACTGAAAACATTTTTCATCTGTAACAGTGCTTATGTGAAGGCTCGAACATGCTTTGCTGCATCGATATTAAATGAAACACTTTGTGGAGCACAAACAGAAATGAAGTGGGAATTTCTCTGCATCACTAGAAAAGGCAAACAGAGCAATATGAAGGTAAACACACATTCAGAGATATTTGTCACAGAGTGAGACTGCAACAGCACATCAAAAGCTTGAGCTGACCAAATCACAGAGCTTAGTGTGTCTGTTGTGTTGGTTCACAGCTATACTGAATCCCTACAAGTCCACAGGCGCTACAAAGTGTCACTAGCTACATAACGTGTGAAAATGTTCAAAGGCAGCTGAAGAGCTATAATAATTTCACTCATTTTCTAACATGGATTATGCAGACTACTGTATTTTTCCACAACAGTTTGCTTGATAATACCAATCAATTTGCACCAAATTGAATTCCATTATGAAATGTGAAATCATCCGCAGCTGTGGAGCTGAGCAGAAGAGCTTCAAATGCAGCTTGTTTTTCTACATATTTTTTCCAGTAGCATTCAGTGAATGGAAGCCTTGCTTGGACTGTTTTCAAATGCATATAAAAATACAGAAAAAAAGAATGGATAAGACCTTTTTAGATCAATAATCCAAACACATGACCTGTGAGGATATTTACCGCTTTTCAGTTCAGTAATATACACTCATTATTGAACCATACAACACTGATGCTCTCTTCACTATTGCCTGAGGAGCACGATTTGGCACATAGTCATTACAAAAGATTCTGCTTATGTTTGCAGAACTAATGCCACTCATATTTATTCCCTCGTTCTCCCATTCTCTCTTGTACTGAACTCCTCTGGCCTATATTTAGAAAAGCAAGATTTCTGTTTCATGCGCTGGAGCAAAAAAGAAAAAAAGATGATACATCATAGGGTTGAGGTACTATGTAGTTGTTCCTGATAAACTAGTTTACTAGTTGACATGATGATGACAAAAAACATTGCTGCTGTTTATGTGTGTTTTCACATCTGGTGCTTTAGAGACTTTCAAATATGACAGAGAGAAAGTAGTTACAGGGTTCACTATAATCTATCTGCACTTCCTGAATCTAAGAGGAACACTGGTTTGTAATGTGAATGAGGGAGGTTCTGTCTTTGGATTGTATCTTTGTCACAACTCTGAGAATGCAAAGCAGTGGTCAGTGAATGGTATACATATCCAAGATGATGTACTGTAATTCCTGTACCTATACTGTTTCATCTGTTCTCTCGTTTTTCACCTGTCACTACAAGTCAGTAACACACCGCTGACACAGTACAAACTGTGCTGAAACTGCACCTGCTTTAAGCTATCCGAGTAGCAACATCAAACTATATATCAAAATTCTCATGAGGGATTTATGAATAATACCACATGAGATAAAAAGACACTGGTATGCATATTTTGTGAGGGATGTTTATATAATACCCGCCTTAGTGAGTTATTACCTCAAGTAAAATGTTGCAGTTTTCTGCTTCTCATGTGTGTCACCCTTTTACAAAACCAAACAGCAGCTCATCAAGTCTGAAGCCAATCCTCTCAAAATAAATAGAGATGAGTGATGAGGTGGGAGACTTAATGCCCTTTCAAGAGCACCACCTACCTACTGTGTCCAAGCAAAAACACACACCATTCCCCTGCTCTATTACCTCGACCCCCTAGAGTGCAACACAGCAGCTCCGTATCCCAGTTGATCTGCAACATAAGCTAATGAGCTCAGTGGCGCTACGCAACACAGCCGGGAAATCGAAGCAGGCGAGAGAGACGTGTAAATTAGAGTGATCTCCCCAGACGATCCACTGGACAAAGGCAGATATATGGAGATATTTACCAAGCAGGTCAGCCAATCTGAATCAAAGCCTAACGATCTATAGGGAATGCTAATTACAAGACTTCACATGATTAAAATGCATATAAATATTGTGATGTTGTATATGTAAATGTTACAGAAAAATCAATGGACCAGCTCACCAGACAGTCTGGCTACGGTACAGTTTACAAAATTTGAGCATATTATACAGTATAAATGCTTTATATGGATATAGATGATTCTGAGGATGCATAATCCGTGACTGGTTGTATTGATTAAATCCACTGACGGCCAATTCTATATCACAGTCAGAGGCGTAAAATTTAGGCGGACAGACTGGACAGACTGCATGCTGACATTTCAAACTCAAAGCCAATTCAAGAGCGGGTCTTTCATGGTGGATTGATGGAATTAAATGCATGTGACGGCACAGCATATACAGCTTGTTTCATCATCTTGAAGAGCGTACTCAGCCCTCATCAATTTTCCTGTGCCCATTCCCTGTTTCACCTGGCAGTGACTGATGGAGTTCAGCTGTTCCTCTTGTGAAACAGAAAGGTGAAAAAAAAAAAAATAAAAGGATAAAAGTTTGTTGCAACACACGGTCTCTCGAGCTATAAAAGACGACTGAACTTTTCATGTGTCGATATGGAAAATGAAAAACAGGCAAATTGCTTCAACGCCTTAGATCGAAATCCCACGGGAAAGGGAAAGCTTGTGTGAAACACTTTATGGAATTCCACTCAACCAGGCACAGACATGCAAGCATATATACGCACTTCTTACAAACCACCTTGAGTCTGTCAATAGCACCACTCTTTGCAGCAACATTTGAAACCTTAAATGTCAAATTCAGTGATTAAATCAATAGGGGAACTAATCTTATGTTGCCTCAGACCAAATGGTTTATAAATCCTGCAGCAATCCCCTAAGTAAGCACAAGAATTCATGAATGCTAAACACATTTGGTTTTCTCTCCCCTAACAAAAGAGTGGCTTTGATACCACCACACTCTTGTGCTTGTAGGACAAGACTGCTGAGCTGACACTTTTCTTTTAAATATGAATATCAAATGAGGCTTTAGCTTTTGATATGGCATGATAATGGCACAGCTGGGACGGGCCCCATTACGCTACAACCTATCTTTAACAAAGGGAATGTTGCTTGTGCACCACAGTATGTGTGATATGGGACACACAATTTGGCAGAGTAAATCCTCGTGTTGTGTTTTCAGGCCTTTTTTTTTCATTTTTTTACTTCTCAATGGTTGTTCAATATCACTGCACAAGATAAATAACTGCAACGGTGGACGATAAATTGAATCTTGAATGGAGGAGATTAACAGTGGAGGCTGCGAGTACAGAGGACACACAGAGTAAGAGTAAGAGGCTGAAATCCTTGCTCCCAGCAAGAACACTAACACTGATATGCTCACAAGGCTGACACCAATAGGACTTAACATCTATCACCCTATCATGCTGGTCAAACAGTCACTGTGTGTGTGTGTTTGTGTGTGTGTGTGTGTGAGAGAGAGAGAAAGAGAGAGAGAGAGAAAGAGATCCCCCTCCCTACTAAACCACACACTTTGCCACACATTGTCACAACACAAAGGCCATTTGCTTTGATGATTGTTGGCTTTAGCATAGAGCTGTCCGAAGAAGCCGTGCTCTCAATCCTAACCGCACCACCCAATAATGCTCTAATCTGCCCGAAACTCCCCCTACAGCTCAGACTCTTCTAATCCCTTATAAGAAAGAGGAGCCAGATGGTCATGAACAACTGCTGGGGGGCCTGAGGATGAGCGCATGTATGGAGATGCCTGGAGTGCCTACCGCTGTTTACCTTGTGCTTCAAGTTACCACTGTAAGCCCTGTGGAGCGGATGGTGTGTGGGTGGTGAGCGTACTTTCAAGGGTGGCTGTTTGTGGGTGTGTGTATGTGTGCGTGCTGATGTGCATATGCGTACAGCAAGAGTGTGTGTGCATGTGCGCGTAATCAGAAAGAAGAGACCCCTGCTGTACCTGGTGTCAGGTTACTTCAGCACACCATTGCCCCCTCAGTCCTGAGATGAGATGTCAGATCTTCAGAGGCAAACCTCCCTACCAGCTGCAGTAACCTTGTGATTCCTAGAGTGTCAGAGGTAGAGCAGCGCAGTCTCAGGGGTGTCAGGATACAACATGCCTCTCACCCTCCCCCTTATATCCCAGAGTGATCAGGCACCCCGTCCTGACCCCTCACTGACAAGCAAACCCTTTATGCCAAACTCCACTAACCTTCAACTGGGCGCATTGCCGCCCAGGATCCAGAGTACCAGTCAGCCGGCTGCCAATGAGCCTCAAGCTCTCACATGCTGATGGACTGAGACCCACCAGTCACGTGCTGCATCCTAACCCCCTCATCACCCCAGTCTTTTCCCATGGGTCACTGATTAAAATGCCATTAAACTGAACTAGGGGTGGGAGGAAAACAAGAGTATCAATCTGTGGGAATAAAGGGGAATATGCATGGTGGATGTTCATTAAATAAACATTACCAGAGTAAAAATTCAATTATTGCACAGCAGGGGGGTGTACTATGCTGGGAAAAGTCCATAGCAACTTAAGCTCCCTATGCCCCACGCATGCATGCACACACACACACACACACACATATATATATATATATAGATATATGTTGACACACATATATATTATGACAGAGAGAGTCCTCAAATCACTGCACACACTCGAGATGGTTGTACTGCATTTCCATGGAAGGCAATGAGCTAGGCTCCATATGAATTGGAGGCTACCAGCCTTGAGATCCAAAGCCTCTTTTCCACCTCCTTATTAGTGCTGTGCAGCAGCCGGTTATTAGTGACAGGGCTCTGCCACTGTAAAGGGTTAAACACAAACTAAGCCTAGAAATAATATGGGAAGTAAACACCTTCATGCAAATCTCCTCTGACAGCCCCTCAAGAAGATAGCGGATAACAATGACCTTGACCTTATGACCTCTTCTAAAGTTTGACCTATAGCAATGCACCAAGTCAGCTTCTGACCTATTAACTGAGCCAAGCAGGCCAGAACTGACATGCGGGTAACTGATGTCACTCTATTAATGTAGAGTCTAATAAGGCCTTCATCTATCATATATCACTCTCAGTCTCTAGAAAGAATGATGACAGGAAGTCTTAATTCATCAATTGAGCATTTTTCACTGTGGCAAATTTAATCAATCAAAAATAAGTCAAGAAGCAAAGCTGAAGTGACCTTACTTGTGCATTCCCAGGCGGTGAGTTCTGTCTGTGTGGGTGGTTCTTAGTGGCTGGACTTTTTGAATTTCTGTGAGCACTAGAGTTCAGAGCTTGTGATGGCATAGCGTGTGTGGTTTTCTATTTGACAGTATGTTAAAAGGCGTTGTTAGAAGGTTTATATTAATGATGTGTTGGAGGTTGAAGTTCACTTGAACAGCAGTGAGCGCTTGTCGGCTATAGCTCTTCATCTTCACTGTGGCTGTTCTGTGTTTTACTATCCCTCACCTTGCAAAACTGCCATATTTCTATCAACAAGGCATTACAATGAACATGTAAAGATATGCGCATGTTCTCAAAGAGAAACCATCCACATTTGAGTCTGTTGATCTGAGCTGCCCACTTTTAAAGGCATTTGTAGGTTGTAAAGCCCTTTTTGGCGCTGATATAAATATGTTCAATTAATTGAATTTTTCTTTTGCTGAAAAAGCTGGAGATGCAATTATTTCAAAAAGGCATTTTTATCATTTTATCTAGTTCATGATTCAAATATTTAATTAACCTGATCTGTACTGTGAAAAAAGCCCAAGCTGTTAAAAATAAGCTTTAGTCAAAGAAAACACCTATTTTCTATTTTAATGACTGACTTCTTATTGATTATTCATGTGGCAAATGATCAATTGAAGGAAATTGCTTAAAATTAGCATCTCCAATTCAGCTCCAATTAGCCATGAGTACTAACTTGACTTACTGACTGAGCTCAGAGAGGTGCTCACATCAAGGTAGGTTAGTGTCTGCATTAATGAATCCAACATCAGCTGAGCTTTTCTGACCTTTTCATTCCCTTAAACAAACATTTACATTAAGGCAAGGCACACTGACCAGCCCCTGAGCCCTTTATATGTCTTTGCCAATCACCCTTGCCCTTGCTTCTCTGAAATGGGTAATGATATGAGAATGATATGGAGATATTGCCCTGAAGCTGTGGAGACCTCCCCTGCTTGAGCCCTGAGGCTGGCCACTAACAGTGCTGTCCATTTCTGTATAAGGAGCAGACAATGAGGAAGATCTTGGTTTGTGTGGTGCATGTGTACGTGTGTGTGTTTTCAATGCTAGCCTGTTCACAGCTGGGCTCCAGTTAATGCCCACTCTGTTGCCTCCAATGTGCCCCAGTTAGCAAAGCTCGCAACCCAGTAACATGGTGGGCCGGGGTTGGTAGAGTCCCCAGTGTTGGGATGTTTTTATGCTTCACGCTTCGCTGCATCTACACAAAAGACTTGGCCCCATAACCCATAAGCCCTATAATCCATTCTGTAAACATTGAAGGCATGCCCACTTTTACAACAAATGCCCATGCATGGGTACACAGCAGAGCCTGCCACACGCCGGCCAGGTTTTCTCTGGGTGAAAATCTATTGGCAAGGAGAGCACTATTGCATTATGATCATTTTTTCTATTATTACTGTAATTGCTACAAATACGGATAATCACAACACTTAAATTACACAGAAAAAGCCAAGAAAGTCCTTAAGAGTAATTCTGAACTTTGGATGTGATTATTACATTTGTTCACAGATTTTAAGACAAAAGACATTTTTTTTAAAAGACTGAATAATAAAATGAAAAACACTAATCAGATTAACTCCTACAGAATGATTTGAAACTCTTGCTGACCACCTCAACTCACATCCCCTCTGGTACTATTGGGTTGCTCATCAATGTGAAATGTACTGAAGAGGCATATACTCTTTCACTAACATTACCAAAACCAGCATTGCAACTCTGTGTTAATTGTAAATCATATAAACATCTGATGTGACGTCTGAGTGACCCTAACGAACTCTTGTCCTCCTTACCACCACAATCCAACCCCCCCCCCCCTCCACACGTCACATACAAAAGGAGACCTGGTGCAATGCCACTGACTCTGTCATGACATCCAGGAATAGCAACATGCACAGGGAAGAACAGGCATAAACACCCTGATGTAATAATTAGAAACACATGATTGCACTGACAACCATCACTTTGCCATAATGTTTCATAATTAACATTTAAAAAAACAACACACATTATCCATATCTCATCCATATCTCACATTTGTAAGATATGGATAATTATATTTGAGAAATTATGTTTCTCAAATTTACTCAGTCAATATTATCTTTTAAGCCATATCTACACATTTGTATCATTAACAACAACTAGACCAACATTAACGAGTATGATGAAATAAAATAATGAGCCACTTACCCAGAAGATGAGATTGAAGATGAACATCATATACTTCAAGCAGCAGAGGCAGCCTCTTGCCATGTTGCACTTCTTGAATTCTAAAAGGAACACAAAGGATAGATCCAGGTAAAAGACCACGTATTTGCTGCCTTTGGGTGAGCTGTACTTGTTCTTGGTCTTGTCTCCTGCGCTGGTATCAGCTGCCGTTCCAGCCTGCCCCTGCTGTGCGTTTTTGCGCGGCCCCGTGGAGCCGTAGAATGCACCGGCAGTGAAGCCGCGGCCGCCAAATGGGCGGCCAGACGTGGAAGCTTGAGCAAAATCAGAGTCACGGCTATCTACAGAGGGGCTACGGTGAATGGCTGACTCCTCACTGCTGGACTTCTCCATGCTCTAGGGCTGCAGCTGCTGATGAAGGTCTCCCTGACGCACAGTCTACCATAGTCTCAGAGATGACAGGACAGAACAACTCGTCCTCCGAATCTCCACTGCTTCACACTCTGAAGCAAAAACAGATCAAAGCCACAGAGAAATACAACTGCATCCACCTGGAAATGCACAGGTTGAACCAAGCAACTCAGGTTAGAAAGTCTCCAGGACAGAAGTGAGTAGAACTGAACTGCTCAGGCACTTCTACCAGGCTTAAGTGTCTTCTGCTTGCTGCTGCTGTCTTGCTTTGATAGCCCTGAAGTAGCTGTGCAGAAGAGTCCTGTGAGGAGCACTACCCTCGTCTTCTGACAGGACTGTCTTTCCAGGAAGAAGTTACAGTATTCCCTCTATCCCCTTTTGTAATATCACTCTCCTCCTGTGCTGCTTATTGCTGTGCCGGGCTATTCCAGTGGCAGTGAGACTCCAATGAGTCTCTTGCTGACCCGTTAACTTTTCTCCCCTCTTCACTTTCCTCTCCTCTTTCCACTGCTCTGCTCCCTCTCTGTCCTCCTCTCCTCTTAACCGTCTCAGCGTGCTCTGATGCGCTCTCTCTTCCCCTGGTCTATCTCTCTCTGAGTGTGCCTGTCTTCTCTAGTGTACCATTCTGTGCTCAGCAGCTCAGTCCTCCGCACTGCCTGTGCTCTGCTCTCCCAATAGCAGCTCTCTGGCTGATGTGCTATTATCGGCAGACGCAACTAACGGGCATTCCCTATCTCCCAACAAGAGCACTGCCCTCCTCCCCCAACTCTCTCTCTCTCTCTCTCTCTCTCTCTCCCTCTCTCTCAGCCCCTCCCCGCTGCTGAGCAGACAGCCAATGCAGCAGCTGCAGCAAGACTCGAGCTCCTCCTCTTCACCCCCGTGTCTTTAATAAGCCCATCGCTGTGTTTGCTTTGACTATACATGTTCAGCAATTTCATCTCTGCTGTCAGGGGAATTGAGAGGCTAGAGATTAATTTAACAATATCAACCAATCAAACAAAACAAAAAAAAAAAAGGAAGTGTCAAGGTAATTGTAGATGAGTTGAGGGTTGTCTGTGGAGTGGTAGGGTTGGGAGGGGCAGGGGGTGTGAGGTGGAAATTGCTGGCAAGCTTTTTTGCATGCAAATAGCTTTCACTAACAGTCTGATGACAACATCCACACATGTGATTTTCACACATTCCAGTATAGCTTCTCACACAGTTTTGTAGTCTGTGATTTCATTGATTACTGTTGCCATAAATGAGCTAGTTAACGTTAACAGCAGGTGATTTATTCAACTGAAACATTAGATAACTCTCACTAGAGCGATTACTGCATCTGATGTGGGTAATAGCGACAGTACTGAGGTGCAGTTTGCTGTTGGTCTGCGTTATTCATCACTGCAATGCCCACATCCATGTAAGGGGACCCAATTTTCTGGCAACGTGCAGGCTTTGGAATTATGGCACCATCTGAAGCGTGGAAAGGGGATAGTGGCTTTAAGATGCTGAACACTTGCCAACGCAAAGCCAGGGTCAAAGACCGAATAGCCCTGCTGATTCACACACCAAGCTGACAAGATATTATATAGCTTTGATTTTAAATTTATCTAGCTCTCTGATCTCAAAGACCTCCCCAGATATCTACATGTGCACATCATCAAAGAACAAAGGCTAAACGGTATAAAATGATCAAGGCAGCTACTGGATAATTATCTCAATATTCAAGTAGTATCTGTCTGTGTGAGCTTGCCAGAGCTTAACTGTATTCTCAGTAGACTGTAACAATTGTAATAACAGTGTAATTGCCATTATTGACTCCCACAATCAACTTTTTTCTCTAGGATTGTCTTCCTAAAACAGGTTACCGCTAGACTGCACATTGTTCTGCTGTGGTAATGGTCTCGACACTGTCAGCCAAGTGTCGTGATGGCTCAGCCTCCGGACAGATGGAGGGAGAGTTTCAACTGAATGGTCTTAAAGGTAAATCCAGTAATACCCAATTGAGATAACCTAATCCAACCTTCTTGTGTTTCACTATTGTGGAATAAAAAAAAAATAGCCTTGAGAAAGCGCATGTATCATGGTTGAAAAATTAAGCAACGACCGGGCACCTTAACGGCACAATTAATAATAAATAAAGTAAAAAAAGGACTCAAAATTTAAAACATTTTTTTACATCTGTGTCCTTCAGTATGTATTTAAGTGACACTGCCGTTGTTGACACTGCCATGTTTTGCTTGTCAAGAAGAAAAGTTAATGAAGTAATGTGTTTCTCAACTCTGACAGTTCAATACAACATTTACTGCTGTCAGGAGAAAATCACATATTTCTACAATTTCAGCTTTTCAGGAACTAATAAAGTGTGCTTATTTTTAATCTTGACCATGCTTTTTTAAGTTTCCTAAGGGGCTTTGAAAAGCTTTCAACTGAAAGATTACAGAATGTTCAAAATCAAATCACTGGAGTTCGGATATTTTGATTTAACACCAGTATTTTAACAAATTATTCACTTTATAGTCTCCAAAAAGCCTCAATGGTCTGGTCAGGTTTGAAGTTCCAGAGATAGGTCTATTATCTGCAAAAGGTAGTAACCCTACATGATTAAGGCGTATTTATGTCACATGACGAAAATAGCTGCTCAGAAGTTACAAGTGTCAAGATTTCCCATCAGCCCCCTGGAGTAAATGTGAAAAGCTGCAAAGACTGTCAGAATCCAGGCGTTTTCCATCTGGTGAGCTCTAAGGCCCTTAACTTCAAATTCAACACAGTCTATGTCAGGGCCGCTCTCTCTCAGAGTTACACACATTTATTAGAGCTCAGTGGGGCTCCTAGTGTGCATGTTACTGATTCCTCAAGTAGCTTCAAGGACACATCCCGAGCCAGTTCCCTCCTGAGCCTCGCACAGATCCATCCTTCGACTCAGAGCAATGGGGCTCTGCACTGCTGCATCAGGTTGAGGGGGTAAAGCGAGAGAGAGAGAGAGAGAAAGTGAGAGACTCAGGAGAAGCGGACGTCTGTAGGAGGACACAAAGGAGTCGAGGCTTGGAGAGAAGATGAAAAATATGCAGAGCACGGCAGAGCAAAGCGAAGAAGACCAGAGCAGTGAGTCTAGGCTAAGACGGAGGGGGGGGGAAGGGGGTGAGTGGGATGAGATTGTATTCAAACATTCTCTCTGATGCTGAGTAAATCTGGCAGCTTCTTCAACATATGTATGTTGCAAAGACAGACAGGACTGAGGAGATTAGAGTTCAGAGGGAACCAGCAGGGACTCTCTCAGAGCTCCTCAGACACTACCACACAAAAGGTAATAGCATGCAAACACTTAACCGTGAACCTGCGTCAGGGCAATGGGACTGTGAACAAATAACTGCACATGAGTGCTGTAAGGAGTGTATGCCAGCCACTTTCTCCTTCAAAGGAGAGGTTAAGTTGTAAAGACTTATTGATATTTCAGGAGAAATACAGTATATGAGTTTGGTTTGTTATTTTACTGTATGTATGTTGGGCAGTATTAGTATGCAAGAACAGCACTGTATGTGGTCTAGATAATGTAACAAAAATATTCCCGCCTACAAACAGTAGGAGATAAAGTGAAATTTACAATCATGATTAAATAATAAAAGACGTGTGCAATGAAACCCTTCATTAGAGATGTTCATTTATACTACTGCTGCATGACTCAAATATCGTCTTTAAAATAGGGAAATGTCTCTCCTCTTCTTGAGCAGTATTTTATTTCTAAACTACAACATTTTATTGTGCCAACAAATTATAACTAAAATTAAATGTTTTACAGATATTATATTTTTGTGTTACAAGAAGGAGACATGTTCTATAATTCATTAGGACTAGATGAAAATTGATGAAAACCCACAGCCTTAACAGTCATGCCTCTGTTCTTTCAGATGCATTATCCTGCAGGGATATAAAGAAGAGGTTTTTTTATACAAATTAAATAAAGAGGCTACACTTGATAAACAAACTTCATGACCTGCTGGTTCAATTTGTGTCTTGGAGACAAACATTATGTTGGAGGAAAATACCATGAACAGAAAAAACTTATTTTCCAGAACACTATGTTCACTTGCTTTATCATTTCAAGCCTCCCTAATGCACTCCTAAACAACTAAAACGTATCTGGAAGAGTTTAGGGACTTAACAGTAACCCAATTATTTTTTTTTTTAATCATTACATTTATAGTAACTAGTGACTGTTCTTTGTGTTCAGACCTCATGGATTAATTCAATTTTTGTTACAAATGTGTTTCTTCATTATTAACATACTTTCTGTTGTAGCAACTCAACAGTGGATTTAGGTTATTTTTCTCAAATGCACGTATATTATAGAGATAGTCTAAATTGCACAGTTGCATATCCTACTTTTACTGTTTTTTTTGCAATTTATTTTGTCAGCTCAGTCTCTAATTATGTTCAGAGGTTCTCCAAAAACAGGGAATAGCCAGTTGGCTGTTCCAGGTGGCCATGCACTAATCAAAACTGAACACTGTCAGGGGAATATTAATGTCACCCATAACAGTAAGACCACATCCAATATGTGTACACTCTGTGGCTTAACCTACATCAACCTAGAGGTCACAGTCTCAATACCTAATCTCGATCAAACACAATAAGTGCAATTTACAGAAATCTACTACAGTGTGAAATCCAGCTTATTAGCAATAATTGATTCCTTTAAACAATACAATAACTACATATAGTACTAAACTCCCAAACAAAAATCAGTTACAGCTAGAGGAAAGTTTAGTTCATATACACAACAGAAGAAGAAAGAAGATCTGAAAATGAATGGGGAAAGCTAAAAAATGAAACCCACTCATGTAATATAGTGCTTTGCATTAAGAGCTGAAATATGCTTTTGATAAAGTGTGTTCTTGTGCACTTTGTCCTTGAGGCCTGGAAAAAAATGACAGAGTAGTTTGTTTGTATGGAAGCTGAGTTTGCTTGAGAGAATGTTTTTGATATCGTAACATGATATATGAACATGTCAGGTAAGACTGTGTCTCTCCAAGTGTCTTTTTATTTATAGATGCTTTTCTCTGATTTTATATTTTGGTTGTTGACTATTTTGAAGGGGACTTATCATGCACATTTCCAGGTCTATATAGATATTCTCAGGTTCACCTGGAATATCTTCCAGTTCAAAAACTCCTTATTTATTTTATACTGGCTCTTTATGCAGCCCCTCATTTCAGCTTCTGTCTGAAACAGGCAGTTTTAGCTACTGTCTCCTTAAGGCCCCTCTCCACTCTGTTCTAATAAGCAAGCGCTGGGAAGCTGCCCCCGGGGGACTTCTGCTGGCTCAGAGGCTACGTAAACAAACAGTAGTCATAGGATTTAACTTCCTCTTCTCTTTCTTTACTCGAAATGGAAACCTTCATTTATTTGAGCCTAAATGTGATCCAAAATATGCAAGTAGACAACGTTAACAACCCATGGAACAACCTTAGCAACAAAGGCTATGGAATGGATGACCTGTGGGCATATGCTAACTGTCTAATGTCATCACAAGGAGGAAGTAGAGGTAACATTGCAAATGAAGCATTCAGAGCAGGTGAAGCCCTGGGTTTTGACTTACAGGGAGCATTTTATATATGTTCACCTCAGGTTTGGGAACTTTAACCATCTTTAACATAGGCATCTGACATCATAACCTTATAAAAATAACACAAAATCACAAAAAAAGAGGATAAGTCCCCTTTAAAACAAAATGAGGCTCTGATTTCTTATCATAATCTTTTGTCATTATTTTTGACCTTTTATTGACTGCATGACTAATTAGTCTATTAATCAAAAAGTAATTAATATGCTTATCTATTGTTAAATCATTAAATGTACCTCTATTCATCTCTAACTTCATATGAAACTAATTTTCCCCCCAAAATGTCACAGGATAAAAAACACAAGATAAACAGCTGAGATAATTACACATTTACATGAGATGAACCACATATAGAAAAATCTAATGTTTGATGGTGGAGGTGATCTAAAGTGTTTGCAGATATGATACAGACTGATCAAACATATTTACATCTTTTTTCATAAAATCTGGTTAAAATCTTTGGTGTTTTGGTGGCGGATTTATTGTTCATGACCTAAATTTGTTTTTAGCATGAGAGATAATTAATCAAGTTTTCTTTTTAATTTGATGAATAAAAGTTGTTTTTTTTCATTCAGTCACCTTTAAGGCACCAAAACCTCCCAGGATGCCCCTAAGAGGAATAACAAATGCGACCCACTATATTTAGCTGAATTAATAAACAGAATAATGTCTTTCATGGGGAAAATGTCATCATTTTTTTCCCTTTTTGATGGCTTTGATATCCTGCCACCGAATGTCTCTGATTTGCTGACTGGAATTGAATCATGACAATCACAGCCACAGTCACAAGGTCATCTCACACATGACAGAGTCCCAAAAATAAAACACTGGCTCCATTAAAATGTCAATCGATGAAACTTTAAGAAAATGTGTAGCTTTTAAGAAGTGACAGCAGATGAGAGTGTAACAGTGGAGGAATGTAACTGATGTCCTCTGCGGTACAGTAACTCAAGTAATCAGGAAGGGGGACTCACAGCATGTACAAATACCTACTGTGTTTTACAAGGGTGAAAAAGATATAAAGAACCTTTACTAGATAATTACTGGCTAATTTATGTTGGCTCACATTACACAAGGAATTACTGCTGCATACTTTACCCAGTCAATCTGAAACCATATCAGATCTGCAGACATACAGTATATGACATGCAACAGCATATGATCCTGGTGTGAATGTATGATCAAGGCCAGAGCATAAGGAGAGGATTTAAACTACAAAGGGTTTCCTCCCACACAATATGTCACTGCCAGTGGCCTTTAGATCCTCTGAACGTTTGGCCACGTCTGTTGCCGTGGACGCAAACAGACACCATTGACAACATGACATGTCCTATCAAACTTCCTAACAAACAAGACGATGAACACATCTTTGCATTGATTTCCCCTCCAAGAGTATGCAGTGATGCCGAGATGTGCTAACAAGCTATTTATTCCGATGTCTGCCTCGACTACCAAATCAAATTAAAATCAGATGTCAATCTGGTTTGATATTTATGGTTCTATCTTGCCCTTTTATGATGCACAGAATATTACCCTCCGAGATAAGGTTGGCCAGACAGTACCGCCATTCTTCAGTCATTCCTGGGTGATTTGCAACAAAAAAGTCAATAAAAGTGTCTGGAAAGGGTGTTAATTAGGAATTTATGACCTCATGCTCCCCTGAAGATCCAACTGTGAGGAACCCAGATAATGGCACTGACACTGTAAAGGATCAAGCACTGATTCTCAAAGTCAAATTCTTTGAACACTGACCACATTTTGGAGTATCAACTTGGTTTTACACACTGTTCCATCTAGTTAAGACATAGTTAGGACATATTTCATATTTCATTTAAACATATTGAACAGTTTTGTATTTATTTTATTCATTTCATTCTGTCAAGTGGGAAAACCCCTGACAGTCACACTGATAGGAGGGAACCAAATGCTGAGAACCGGAGACACATGTCAGTGACACTTGTCAGTGACACATGTCAGGATTTAGGTGAAAAAGCAGCAGTTATGGCATATCCATAGAGCTGCAGACAGACACAGAGATGCACACACGCACCCACACACACACAAAATTAAATACACATAAGCCCCCATGTCACAATCTGCTCCTCAGTCTCTCTCTGTAGCCACACTCTCTCATCCCCAGCCCTCTGCATTGCTCTCTGTCTCTGTCCATGTACTTTCCTCCAACTCCCCAGACCTGCCATCCTCAAGCTGTACACCAGATGCCTTCACCACCTACACACCTGTTCCCATCCTGCAGTTAACTAGCCCACTCCTCACCTGCAACTCATTCTCTCATCAGACACTCACTATTAGTAGTGAGCCCATTTCCATTGTTCTTTGTCAGATTGCTAAGTTGCCACACGCTTCATGTCTTGCTCTCTAGCCTCTGTATCTATGTTTATACCTGAGATCTATTACCTTTCCATTTGGATCTCGCCTGTTTATCGGACTTTTGATTCTTGCCTGCTCCTGGTCGGATTTGTTTGTGTGTTTGGACTGCCTTCTGCTTTTGGCCTGTTTTGACCCTCGCCTGCCTCACCATCCCGTAAGCCTTTGTTTATTAAATCATTTAACTGCATTAAGCTGCCTCAGACGTCTGCATTTGGATCCCACCCCCTGCTTGCACCAGCCGTGACACCTAAAGCCCCAGCAGCCAGTCCTGCAGCCAAGCCCCAATGTAAACTTAATTCCTTCAGGCACGTTCATCAGAGCTGTGGGAGATAAGGTAGGACACAGGAGACGGGCAAGGTTTTACAAGTAAAGTAAGTATACTCCAACTACAGGATACTACATTAGCATTTAGATCAGAAAGTGTCTCTTGCCATTGAAATGCAACACAGTATCACGGTGCAGTAAAGTCCAGTTCAATAAAGGCCGTTGCAGAGAGGTCAAATGCCTGTGATGTCTGTAGCAGCACGATATATGAATCCCAGAATAGCCTCACAGATAAATCAGGAGTGACACAGTGTTCTGATAATGCTGATCAAAGGAGTGGAATAGCTAAGTCCACCAGTGTCCTAAGCTTTATGCAATATTAAAAAGAGTCATAACTGTGTAAAAAAGATGGAGCGTCAGCAATATGAATCTTATCCAGTTCATTGGGAATGAGCGTGAGCCACTGAATTCAGGCCTTAGTTATCGATTTACTGGCTCTGAGTCAATTAAACTTGACTGTGGGGTTTTTAAAAGGTATGCTAAATTTCTTTTTCAGAGCTAGATTTGAGATTTTTTATATATTGTATAATGTGAGCAATGGTTCTAAAAAGTATAAAATGTACAAATGAAAGACTGATACACTTACAGAGATTTAAAGATGTACTCAATTAGAACATCTCATTAGAGGGGAAATACAGAAGAAATTAGAGAAAAAATATCCACATTTGAAAGTGAACACTGACACTGGTGTTTAGGGCTGGTCAGTAATTCAATTTTATTGTTTATCGTCTTTCAGCGGAATGGTTTTGTGACGATGTGAGCATTTCAAGAAATTTCCAAATTAGTGACGCAGCACACAAACTCAGTTACTGGAGGTTTCGTTTGACACGTTGAAAGCATCTGATCTCATGTACTGAAAAACAACAAAAAACAATTCATGCTCTGAATATCAGTTTGCTTATTTTATATGTAATTTTTCTTACTTGATATGTCATATTGATTGACATCAGAAAATAACAGAAAATATCATGATATTGATTTCCACCATATCACCCTTCTCATATGTACAGACAGTGTCTGGATATATACACGTCACTGAGAGGCAAGGCAGTGGAATAATGCAATCAATGTTGTCAATCACATCTGCAGTTTTTGTTTCTGCCCCAAGGCACAACACATCCAGTGTGTGCCTTGAGAGCCTGTGCTGGTAGGTTAGGTGAGATCACACACATGATTAGAAAATCCATACATTATTAAAAATGACATAAGTGAAAATTTTGAAGAAATGTGTATAATTGGCACAAGTATCGCCGCTTTTAGAGGTGATAATAGCTGACATTAAACTCAAAAACACAAGGAAAAGGAATAGCTTTTAAAGGAATAACTCTTGCATGCTTAAAGAAGTTCTTCTGTGGTACAGCACGACTTAGGTTACTGGTCCCAAGGGCCTAGACAGAAAAGGGAAGCAGGTGATGGGTCTTTTTATGTGCTGTAGGAAGTGAAAGAGAGATGGGATAAAGAGGATGTAGTTATAAATCTAAGTCCAAGTCATATGGAAAAAATGGCAACCGCAACGGAAGCGATGCCACTCAGAGCTCAAGTTTCCATAACCTGCGGATGCCGCTGGTGCAACAGAAAAACTATTTAAGGCTGTGGAGGAACAAGAGTATAAGGTGGTTGGATCCTGATTACTCTGGAACCCCAAAGCCCTGTGGGTGAGCTGTGTTCGTGTGGTGCCTCATAAGCAATCAAACACATGCTTAAATGTCCTTCAGGGAAACAGGTTATAGGGCACAGTGGAGAGCTTAAAGACAAAAATGTTCTCTGGGTGCTACAGTGGTTGGACAGGGTGACATGAGACATACAACAAGGAAAGGAGACAAACATACGGACCATTAGAGACCATCAGGCATGCAGCATGTGGTGTTTCCTGAACATATAGAGACCCCAGAGCCTCCTTTATGTGGTAGTAAGAAATGCCCTTACTTTCTATGTGTTGTCAGTATGGCTGTGGTGGCTATGACTGCATAATATCAGTGACAACCCCCACAGCTCAAGTCAGTGTATGATCTCTGTCTGTCCATGTAGCTAGATTAAAGGGTCAGTGTGTGCAGGGAGTAAGGTTTTATCCCTGGCTCCTAACCCACAAGAGGGTGGGAAACAGCTGGCGCCACACACAGCACATGTCCTCGTCATGTGAAGACTGTCCAACATCTAGTAAATGAGCAGATGAGCATGCTCTCTGAAAGAATGTTAAAGAAGCTGCTGACGCAGCAATGGGGGGTCAGATGGGGTTCATCAATATTTCAGTTAGCTGTTGGAGAAATGCAAACAAAGGAGGAGAAGGCTGCACTGCTGTGCTGGGACAAAGATGGAGAGAGCTGGAGTTGGACAAGAAAGAGTGCACGATACAAAATGCAAGAAGAAAGACAGAGCATGGGATGGCAAAGTATCCATCTCTCTGCTATTCATGCTACTCGGCGCTACGGCTCCTGGCTGAGGATTCAAAGGCAAGGATGGATTAAAGGCACAACAGAATGCCTGAGGAGCTTTGCCACTGTGTGCACCACAAAGACATCTCATCTCCGTCTTCCAGACTGTTGTTTGTACCTCAGGGGTATTGATCGCTGCATGATCTTGAGTTGCCTATGACATATACTGTCTTCCCATTAACATAATCTCATCATAAAATGATATTTGCACACCCACATATGACAAGAGAGAGAGCGAAAGAGACAGAAAGAGAGAGAGAGGTGGGCGGGGAGAGAAATTTAATCTGAAAAAACAAAGATCAAACCAAGTATGGTAGAAACCTGCAGAGAGGAGAAGATGGCCCTCAAGAGTTCAGGTCCAACCCTACCAGCTGGATAGCAACTCCCCACAATATGGCGCGCCCTTACTAGCCTGTGTGTGTGTGTTTGTTTGTATATGGCCCCTGGCACAGACACTGTCAATATGTCTGCGGTCATTCATGAGCAGCCGCTCTGTCACTGCCATCCAGAAAGCGGGGGCAATTCACCGGCTAAAAGTAACGTCAGGAGAGGAGAGGAAAGGAAAAAAGAGGAGAGGAGAGGAGAGGAGAGGAGAGGAGAGGAGAGGAGATATAAGGGTATAAAGGTAGCAGACTGTGGCAAAGTGCCCTGGATCCCTTCGCCTTTACAGGAACTGCCCTGCCGCGGATTAATGCCCTCCTCTAAAGAAGCAGCTGCCATGTCATTTTGTTTTTGGGGCAAACTCCAGATATGAATCAACAACTGCTGATAAAGCAACAGATAAAGCCTCACGCCACATAAAATCACAACACTTGTAGGACATACACCAATATTTGCACACCTCTTTTTTTCATAAAAATCCCTTCAGCAATCCAGGAGACAGAGCATCTTTGTGATCCCGCCTAAACAGACTAGAATATGATACAGCAAGAAGTGGAGAACAAGAGCTGATGGATGTTTTATGTAAACAACACAAAGCAACACGCATAGCCTCTTCACCTCCATAGCTGGGGGAGCGAAAACAGCAGATGTCTACAGAGCTGCATAAATGGTGTGGAACAAGCCAAGAAGAGTCCCTTTTCACAATCTGCTAAATACTGAAACATATTGTCTGATCATTTTTAAAACATAATGCGCAAGGCAACGTGCAACACAAGAGCACACCCACGGTCACACATCTTGCACAATCACACAAATACACAAAAACATACAATTACAAAGATGGACGCACATACACACCAAGCAATAATACACACTTACATACAGTAGCAGAGTCAAATCCCATGCGTGGTTACAGGTTCCCCAAGCAGAAAATGGAGTTTGCAGCCCTCTGGCAAGATGATTTAGACATTAATAAGACAATTAAATTTTACTGTTAATCAAATGATAAAGTAATATATTACTTATACTGTATGCAACCTAGCAAAACATCTGTTATGCACATAAAAAGAGACCATTTGTTTAGCTGCCAAATATTCTTAATTAGATTGTGCAGACAGTAAGTCTCTACAGAGTCCGAGCTGAAATTGGCTCCAGCTACTTTTCTGATTTCACCTTCTTATATTTTTTGTGCTGATGGCTCCCAATTCTGCTCATTCTGTTTGAGGACTGATGATTATAAATTAACTCAATATTCTTGCACCCCATGTGGTCATGGTTTTGGCAGCACGATACTGGAACAAAATTGCCTGTAGATGATTTAAATGAAAATAATTTTTTGTTTCACCACAAATCCCAAAACATAATGAAGAAGGCAAAAGCAATTTATGCAGAGCATTAATGAGTTGAACATTATTCATTGTGTGCTTATACATATAAAAATACACTATGTAAATAAGCAGCGTAAATGAATTTTTTTTTTTCTCTGAGGAAATGATTGAATATGAATTCTAACAAGATTAGCCATGACATGCCCCAAAAACTTCAGAGGCAGAGGGGCCACTGGGAAAGTAATGTGAGCCACTCTGCCACTCAGTCATCAATTTTACATTACTCTCAAGAGCACAAGGTTGCTCTAAAAATGATTCACTGCCAGAAAATAGATTTCCTCTGACCTATCACCCATGGCAATGGATTATAATATCCGCTTCTCCTCCGGAGTGTTGGAATCATAATCTGCACACATCAAACAGTCACGTTACTTTGTGTAATGCGTGGTTTAGCATGGAAAACAGCTTGCTGAAGGTGACTGTTTATGCCATCTGCAGAGGGGCACAGCATTACCACATTATAGCTTTGACATCATCATCTCGTTTTCTGAAGAGAAAAGTAGTCATATTTTATATATTTGCAAGGATGTGTAAAAGCAAACCCACTTCTATGCACATTCGCCCACACTTGCAACATTACCACTTTTTTCGAAACACCTTAAATAGTTGCTTGTTAAAGCAAGCCTGAGTCATGCTACATCTAATAATGTTCCCTCGCACACTCAGCCAGGTAAAAACCAATATTCTGCAGCTGTTGCAGTGAGGTGACAGTGGACCGCATATAAAGACTCCATCACTCCCAAAGCACAACTCTACTGTTACACACACAGCATGGAGGAAACAGAGGAGATCTTTAACTCTATGTCACCACATATGAAACCAGATACAGGGCTAAGGCACAGCCTGTCTTCCTGCACAGTTACAGTACATTTAATGCAGTGTTTCTACTCCCTGTACTCGGTGCACACAGCTGTATATTTTATGCTCTCATCTCTCGGTCCCTCTCGCCCTCACAAACGCACTCACACATGCTCTCTCCCCTGTCGCTCCCTATTCACGCATTGACCTTCAGCTGAGTGAGAAAACAGCCTTACTTACTTCTTTACTCTATTGATTAGCATCCCTATATAAATAAACAATGCTGCATTGTCCTTCCAGGGACACAGTGCTGTTTATTCCATGGTAATTATAAGTTAATCATCATGCATACCTGTATAGCCATTATTACTGCATTTTCAACTCAATGGGAGATTATAAAATGGTAAAAATAAAGTAATTAATGGTAAAGTAATTGTTGTTCTTTGTGGCCAAAGTGCCAAATATCAAAATTCACCATGATTCAACAACTGACAGTCATGCTCTTCTTTTAGCTGTTTGGCAGGCCGGTCGAATGTAATGCTTTCTCTTGACATGACACGGCATTGTCACACCATGACCTTCATATTAACCTGCCAAAGTGCACTTAATGTCACTCTGCCTGTGTGGCATGTGGGTTTATCTGTCTGTCTATGTGCCGGCGTAAAATGTGGAATCTGGGCGAGCCGGGTCAGCCGTTCCTAATTCAGTTCGTCAGGAGTTTTATTTCCTGTTCAGAGTGTGCTCGGCTCCAGCCTGTCTCAACTGTGGTATTCCTGCCACATCACAGGTGGAGGCAAAGAGCAACTGCGCACTGCACAGAATGTTAAAACACGGAGGGAAGCTTTAGGGGAAGGGGACTGTCCTTCATGTTCACTCTTTCAACATAACACGCAGTCTTCATCCATTTTAAAAAGGCTGCATCTCACATAAGCACAAGTGAATGCTGGTGTGCGACTGCCGGATAGTCCATCAGTTTAACAAGTTTTTCAGGAATTCAGACTGCAGGGAGACAAGACATTTTGAATTGTCCAGATTTCTCTGATAAGACACCACACACATTTGGTATTCCTGATAAAACCACAGGGTTGTCCACACAAATAAGGAAGCAGTTCTTGCATTATGACTCATGCCAGTTTATAAAGAGGCAGCAGAACAAATAGGACTGGAGTTAAAGGTCTCGCTGCCCTTATCTAAACTACATTTTTGGTCCAGGGACAGCAGATACCTGACTTTCTGGATCAACAATTCTACACCTCTCTCTCTGGCTTTGTGCTGCATCCTCATTAATATTCACAATATCAGCTCAAATTTCATACTGCAATTCGCTATAGCCATGCATCTTGCCACACAAGTTCACTGCAGAGGGAAGGGAACATGCAAACATATATATCTGAGGTTAATGTTTGAGCAAATATTCACAACACGATACTTTCAAACTTCAGCTACAATGTAGGTCTAAATGAAATGTAATCTACTGTAATAGCTCATGCTGGTAAACATAATGTTTCATACTTTATGTAACCTTAACCACTAAACCAAAGAATTAAAAAATGCAGGAAATAGCTTCACAGGCATGCTGGGAAGTGTATTACTCCCATGCATTCTAATTATGATTTGTCTATAGTATCATTAGTTGCTTCATTAATAGATGCTATTTTTTGTCTTCAATCACAATAGTTTTCTCTAGGCTATTTTTTTTTAAGGATTTCAGTTTTTTTCCCAAGAAATCATCAAAAAGCAGCCTCTTTGAGCTGTGATTGTCTCCACAAATCACAGTAAAGCTGACACATTCAGAAAAGAAGCTTTAATGGATATGTGATACACGCTATTAAACAAGCCTCAGGGCTCATATTCATGAAGCTTCTAGGAATATCAGAACTGATCTGGGATCACTGTTTGGGTCACGTGATGACATTAGCTCTACTGTATGATATTTAATGCATTCCTGATCCGTGTCTAGATTTACGTTCGTTCTAAGCTCCAGGCGGGACGGAGTGACATTGAGAGTTTGAATGTCAGTATTACAATGACAAGCTGAATCCGCAGGGTGTCAACATCTGTGACAGCCTGGAAATCAGGGTCGGAGGTCGTCTGATCCACAACGGCTTGCGGCGTTACATCCCACACCTCTGTTTTGTATTCTGACAGGCTTCTTGCCAACCCCCACCCCTCTGACCCCAAATATCACCACTACATTTCTGCTTATTGTTGCACCTTTTCAAACATTGACTGAATTTGCAGGGCTATGGTACAGAGTATGAGGAACATAACGAATACAGCAGACTGAATCAGCTTTAGAATGTGCTGAACAGGAAGTGAAAATCAGAGACAAGGGCCTTGCAACCCTCTCCATCTGTAGTGGGTTTGACACGCTAATCAAAACAGAAGACTTGGAGATAAAGCATGAAGAAGACACACAAAAACAGAACCATGTGATTAGACAGAAATGGGCACTGCACTGTGGGAGTCGTATACTGTATGTAATAGGATGCAGCATGGATAATTAGTAAGTATTCTTCAAAGAGATAGCTTATAAACACTTTTTTCCTTCTGCTCATGGATTTCTTCTATACAATGCGTCTGAAGGGGCAAACATAGCTACAGGACATAGTTATTTTGCTTAGTAAAACAAATGTGGAAGAAACTCAATGTGACACTGATTTGATATGGCTCATACTGGGAAATGTAGAAAAATGATTACTAAGCCAAGGACCCTGTTGGGAATGAATTTTTGATTTGAGATATGCTGTAAAAATAGGTTGTAATTCAGAAAGCAAATTACCAGACAACAAACAAAATCAATCAACCAATTTGGTTTACTCAGTTAACAGTGAAACTAATAACTCCATAAACACACACACATGCATACCCCTATAAAAACTCATTATATGGTCACATAGGCACAAGGTAAGAATATACAATGCACAAGAGCTGAATCAGTCTATCTGTGCTAACATTTTTATACTCTGGGGCTGGTAAAGCACAGCACAGATGCAGGGCATTTTTTTTGGGGCAAGCTAAGGAATGATTCATTAGTTTAGACTAAAACAACTGTTACAACACACAACAGCTCCTAAGTAGCCTGCACTAAATAAATGGAGAAATCTGTTTGGTCTGTGATGACTCTTGCAGCAGTAAATACTTAAAGAAATTACCTAATTAGCATAGGCTAGGCTGTTACTTAAAAGTAACTGCTGGCTTAAGATGTCTGATGTAGGTCTCCAAATACATTAAAATGATGAAAAAGAAATGTCATTGCCTATAGAACAAAAGTATAACGTTACAGTATAATAAATATTGCACTGAAAGGTTGATTAACCAAGCGATGTCAGTCCACCGCATGCCTCACACACATTAACTTTAAATTTAACTCATTATGTACTGGCACCTGTTGATACACAATGGACTGCCAGGGTTGAAAAATGCATGAGCTACAAATTTGAGAGGCCCTCATTATTTTATATTAAGATGATTTATCTGAAGCTTGTCTGTGAGGACACAGTGGTTAAAAGTCAATGTCTGATGCAGGATAAGCCAAAATGATCTAAGCAAACTAAGAGGGATCACAGGGTACAAGTGTCATCACTAGAGATTGAGCCCTAGTCCACATGGAAGGATTAATGCATGGGTTTGAGCTGACTGCCCTCTTGACTATGCCTTTCCCTGATAAGAGAAATCTGAGCTCAGCACACTGTGCATGCAAGGCCAGACTGAGTTGTGATTACAGTATGGATGGGAGCTCTCTGCCAGGACCTCCATTTAGCTGGCCCTCCCCATCCATGCATCAATGCTTCATGCAGCCCTGAGCGCAGGCTCAGGTCCAGACCCGAGGGATACTCATTACAAGCCTGGCATGCATATCTCAGACCCCCCCCCCCCAAGACCCAGTTATCGACAACTTCAGCAAAGCAAATGCAAGATGACAGAATAATAAACTATACCGCCGCTCTTGTGCTGTAAGACTGCAGTGCAGTTATCTACAGTTTTCTGGATTTTCACCCAATCTGACTGTCACCACACAATCCATCCAGTACACCGGTGAATAGCAATGCAGTATAAAATGATTGAGACGTGTTGTTTTTGTCAATTCAGTCAGTCAAGCATTTCACCAGACAGCATGTTAAGAAAATGGTACAGACAGAACGGAAAATTTTCTGTTTAAGGTCCCACATTATTAAATTTTCATGATGTTGTCATAAATATACTATGGCTGAGGATATAAATAATCTTCTCTTTCAGTCACAGCCTACAAAGGATTGCGCAGCATGTGAAGAATATTGCTTTGAGGTGGAACCATTTCCCTAACAATTTACCTCTTTACTCTTCGTTTGATGGTTGTATCCACTACCACATGATATTAAGCAGTGGATACTCAGCAGCTGTTGCTTCACTCCAAAGATAATTTCTTTGCCTACCTTCCAGAGGGGTGTCTGTATGGTCACGGATTACTAATGGGTTAAAAGGCAGCTATGAGCTGGCACCCTCTCACTACAATCTCATTTTCCCTTGAAATTTAGCTTGCGGTTCAGCATGGCAATTGGCTATTTTCACATGCTAGCTGGTGCAGCTGGCTGTCTTCTGGTCCCTTTTGCTCACTGGTCACTAAGCCTACAATAGACCAGACAATCATATTATTTTCCTTCAGCACTAGTTGATCGGGTTTTTTCACAGACTTGGTCTCAGGTCACTGTGAAGGGTAACTTTAATGTTTTAAGTAGAACTTTCCTGTATCTTACACATTATGGTGAGGTTGCTGGACAACAACCACACCATTACCATAGACGTGCCATTGGATTGCCATGGGCCCAGTTTAGGTGGTTTCATGCCATTACCAGCTGGGTGTCTCCTTACAGTTCTTTTTAATTTCTATTATCTATATTATTGTCTCAATGTAGTTCCAACCAAGCAATTTTAAATTTATTTGAAAAATCCACCTCAACTCAAATCTGTGTTGGTTTATTGTTATGTCACTTGGATGTTTGACACTAGGAGACTGTTTTCACATTCATCTGCTGAAGTGGGAAAGTTTCTCTGTGCTCTCCTTAAATCTGAGTTTAAGATGTGTGCATAGAATAATTTTGTGACATCACAACTAGTTTGGAAGACAATTGTCATGGATTTTTTGATGAAGGCAGAAAAAACCATATCAGGCACAAATTTAAAATGACTTAAAGCAGAATATTTGTATATGTCTTTAAACATGTTTGGAAGGAAACTTCACTGCCTCAGAGGAAACTACAAAATGGTTGGTTATTCTCTAACTTTGTTTCTCTAAAAATGTTGATCAGTTCTTTCTGCCTGCAAGATATGAATAATTATATCAGAGATGCTATTCCCATTGGGATGAACTGGTGTTACTCTGTATTCTTTGCAATATAGGCTTACAAGGTAATGAATTTTGCAAATCCATCAGTTTAGTTAAAAAGGTATTACTTCTCCTCCTTTAATTCACCAACATTCACCAACAGTCCAATCATTTTGTATTGATTGGTGTCTGCAAATGCTCACAAAAAAAGCATAGACTTAAATGCAATAAAGTGCAAAACATTTGAATTCGAAACATAAAGTTTTCGCTGAACATCTTAGATCATATCAATATCTCAAGTAAACAGATGAAAACATGATGGCATGACCATACATTTAGAAGAATTTATAAGAACATCATTCAAATTGCCTTGCTGCACACTTTATTGGAAAGTTGAACTGAGTTGAACATTATTTTGCTACTTCACTTCAAAAATCAGCTACTGACAAGAGAGGGGCATCTGTTAAGTGGTCTACTGCTAGCAGCTTTTTAGAGTGGCTCAATAGTTCACATCCAGCTGCTCCGCTCTGTCACTTAGCCTCTCCATCTTCCTCCTTCTTCCCAATACCCCCAGCTACTCTCTCAATAAAGCACCATACCAGTGGTTAAAATAGACAAGCCTGCTTCCATATGTGTCGTAGATGGACAACAATTTTGTGACTTCCCTCTGTGTTACCCATGGGTTTCTGAAGTGCTGCCATTCTCACTTGGCTTGCCATTTGACAGTGGCTTTGGTGATGAGGTTCAAGACGAGGGTCATTTGAGGTAACTCTTTACTAGAGAATGAATGATATGAGCTCCATAAATTTCTGATCGCTTAGGTGGGATGCAGAGACAGAGGAAAAAGAATTTGCAATGCCCTGGTCATTACTTTAAAAAGAAGCTGAAGAGATGTTTGATGGCATCTTCTGCCATTTACAACCCCCAACAACGGTACTAGAAGCACTGCCTACTGTAAAACAACACAGTGCAAAGGATAGGCGGTGCCAATCTTTTTGGCAGCTAGCCAGTAATTTCATAGTTGTTAATGAGCTAAAGACAGGTTAGTAAATTACTTTCACTGCACACTTAAAGTTATGGACCCTAAATTATGTAAAAGAAACAGACTGGCTGAAATGTTTGCAGAGTGCACTGCACTGTGAACTGTTGTTACAATTTTGGTAAAATCAAATGTTGAAAGACTAAATTGTTGAACAGTTGGGGCTTAATCACAAACAAATTTGGGAATCTTTGTGTTAGTATGAAACCGGCTACAACTCCATCTGCACTTGTAATCTATGTAATTATCTTTGCTTGTTTGTTGTTTTGTACCCTTCCATTTTAACACTCTCCTGATGGTCACTACTCAGGAATGAGTCAAACAAGGGTATGACCTAGTAATTACGGACATCCACTCTACAGAGTTTGGCCAGTGAAGAGTGCTGTAAGTGTGTTGGATGAGATACAGTGCTCTTGCTGATGAGGAACTTTTATTGGGCCAGTTAGAGGACTGTGTGGCTGCGACCCTGTGCTGCGATGCAGGTCACTGAGTTAAGTGGATGGCTGTCGGACATGTTCACCAAGGCCAATGCAGCAGCCGCCATCGCTGGCATTCAGTTTGCACGCAGCAAGCTAAACAACTCATTGCTTCCTGCTTGTAAATCACATCTCCCCTCATCCCTCCATCTGTGCCGACCCATGTCTGCGCCCTCCTCTCCTAATTCCTTCTTTCTCCTCCTTTGTGCTTTCCCTTATTTCCTACCATTCTTTTTTCCTCTGACTTTTTGTATAACCCAATTTCTCCCCAAAATATATCACGCAAGTCTATCTTCTTTCTCATCTCCTGCGACTGCTTTCAGCGTACCAATTTCTCTCCTGATATCCCTCTCCCTCCTTCAGCCAGCTCTGTTGGTGTCCTCTCTTTTTGGAGATGAAAGATGGTGGTCCTGCTGTCTGACGGCTTGTAAGAGGCTGCTAATGTGAAAAGCGAGTGCACAACACTGCAAGATGTAAGTCACTCTGGCTTACACTTAATGATTCATTATTCTGTGTTGCCATAACTCCACTCAATTTAATTATTCCTATGTGAATTGCTTGCTAAACAAACATGTCACACTGTGTGTGTATGAGAGTGCATGTAGAGAGGAAGAGAAATGCATGCCTGCTTGTAAGTCCTTGTGTATACTGTATTTTTCTTCCTTTTCTTGTTGAACCACTGTGTGTTCATGGATTTGCATGTTCATCCATGTGGATTTTCCTTTTTTTGTCTGTTTGTGCCTGGAAGGTCCCATACTGTCACATTTGGAAGGCTCACTTTGTCTGCCTCCTGTGTACTCTGTACACAAAAACTCTTGCCTTCCCCTACACCACAGCAAGTCATGCATGCTTTCTGCCATCTCTGCAGACAGAGAGTAACATCACAATGAATCTGCAGCCAGAGGAAGCAGAAAAAAACAACATTTGGCGCATCATAGGACTCCAACACCTCCAAATGATTCCCTTGGAACAATGAAGCCCTAAGGGTTAGAGGGGAGGAAGATGAGGGGGAAGCATCCTCCTCCTCATCCCTCCTGCTATTGGCTTTTTTCAAGCTATTGGCTTTAAGGTGTTGCTGGCACTGCTTCCTCTGCATCAGAGCCAAATACTAGTTTTTGTAGGGCCGCAACATCAACGTTTCTTGCATTGCTGCTGTAGACATGTTTGGTTGTTGCGATTTAATTAGCCACATTTCCTTCCTGACAATTCTGAGATGGCAGCATGTCAAGTGGAAATGTCTTGCAGGGGAGATTAACAGTGTAATTCACCAGTTAGTTTTAAATGAGGAAACTATCAGTCATGATTAATTTAAAAACATTTCATCTTGACATCTTGCTATTTAAGTGTTTAGCATACGCTGCATTTACTTGGCTTCACTCACCTGGTGCTCTATGCGTTGTATGTAGTCCTGGAGGTTTTATTCAACACTGAAACATTTGAACATTCAGGTAGTCCTGTGGAGGTCTTTTTTTATTTATCAAACAGACATCAGAGTGATGAATTAAGTGAGAAAATACACAGCTCCGGAGATGTGTGCACATGTGGTGACGCACACCAAAGCAGACTCCAATCACCTGCTAACGTTTAAAACATCTGTTCCCTCGCTTGAGTCTGCACACTTGTACCCTGCATTAATGAAAAATGATTGGTCATGCTTTCAGCCTTTGTCACGTCACTAGAGAGAGTGCAAAGCATACAGAAAAGTATGAGTCTCGACAGATGCACAGACATGAGCCCAGAGGCTGTCTCTCTCTTTTTACCAAAATGCCATTTTCTCCACATTTACATATCCTCATCCAACAATGACCATATAATACATGTGCATGGAGTAGAAATGCATTTCAATATCTGGGTTAAGAACTAAGCTCACTTGACAAGGGATCTACAAGGCTTGCTAAATTCGATACAGTGGAAGGGCTTATTGCTAAATCTCCTTTTTCCTCTCTATTGCACACACTACTACCATTTAATGTAGTCTTTTTTTGCTTCCCCAGTGTCTTTGTTACAAATGCAGTAATAAAATGCAATACCAAATAGCACACATACTGTGTGCATGCTGGTGTGAGTGTGCACATATGATGTGGGTCCACTGAAGGCTGGACCCTTTCATATGAGACTGCAGTCAGCGTTCACACAAGACTCCAGTCTGACACTGTAGTTCCAAACACATCACTGCTAAACCACAGAATTAGACAGAATTACATTACATAAGTACTAAATAAAGTTAAGTTTCAGTCTCAGTTCTCTCAGCAGTCTACACGATCACTCGCCCACTCTTTCTCTCTTGCTCTCTTGGTCTCAGTCTCCCTCTGACTCTTTTTTTTAGATGAGTCGGGAAGCAAATGTTGTTTCAAGATCATACCATTAAATTAAAATCACATCCCTAATAGAACAAGAGCTTGTTAACCAAAGCTGGGGTCAACCCCCCTTAAGGAAAGGGGTTGCAAAGTCAGTCACCCACAATCAGGGGTTAAATTGGGCTGGGCTGTCCAGGGCTCAGCCCCAGCACAAAGGCCAACACTCACATATATATATATATATATACACACGTGTTATATATATTCATGCAATGACTAAAACACATTTTCTACATAGCTATATGAAAATTATGTGAGTCATATGCTGTCACCTTTGCAGTCACCAGATCTCAACTCAACACCTATGGGAGATTTTGGACCGACATGTTAGACAGCACTCTCCACCACCATCTTCAAACACCAAATGAAGGAATATCTTTTTGAAGAATGGTGTTCTAGAGACTTGTAGAATCAGTGCTAAGGGTGAGGAACATTATTCTTCCAGGATGAACATCATTTTCATACTATCAAACCATTCAGTGACCCCTCGTGCCCTGTGAAATGGGGGTGATCACTCAGAACAACTCTGTATTGATTTGCAGTGACCCTTCCCTCTAAAGGGACAAGTGGACCCAAAGCATGCCAGCAAAATTCCCCCCACAGCATAACAGAGCCACCAGATCCGCTCACTACCGGTTTTTCCCTTAATTTGTCACCTGTCTGTGTATATATACATATATATATACACACAGTGTTCAGGCGCCTCAAACCAGTGAGCTGAGAAAAATCGGCTAAACATGGCTCAGTTCACATGCAGCAGACTGCGCCGTTTACTGAGAATATCTGTTGATAAATGTTCAGTTTTACAAACGGACAGAAATAAAACACGGACCTGTCTGTTTTACTGTCTGTTTCTCTGAACACAACACAACCCAGTTTAAGCTAGCTAACAGCTTCATGTTAGTGCCAAGCTCGCTATGAAGCAAGAACAACCAGAAATTAGATTTTGTATTCAAAATAAAAACAGTAATATATAAACAAAAATACATATTCAAAACATAATTTCATATCTATATATTGTTTTTTTTACTTGACTATATGGTGTTCTTCTCTAATATAATGTAATATGTATGTATTTTTGCTTTGATAGGTACATGTCTTTAAATGCCAAAGCTATTATTTTAACCATACAAATTGAAGTGTTTGTTGCATTCATCCAAACTTGACTCTGGTATTAATAACAGTATCTAGAATGACTTTGATTAGCGTTTTAGTGTTCAGAACAGAGAGTTACCTCACCTTGTTATATTTTATTTACAGTTTGTCAAGTGATATCAATCAGATTCACCCATGGCAACCTTGATACCACAGAGCCCCCCCCAAATAACAAATCCCAATTTAACTCCTGCACACACTGATGTGGTTTACAATAGCAGGTGCGGATACATATAATACCATATCATCTGTACGAAATACTATATCAAGTCTTGGTGAAAGCCAGTGATTTGACACACGTCATAAGATTTATTTTTTCCAGGATATGGGGAGCAGCTACAGGGTGGGTAGTCAATAAAGTAGCTAAAACCAATGTGAAGGATAATCATGTTCTTATTTAGGAAGTGACAAATGAAAAGCGACAGTAGTCTTCAGGGCTGGTTTGACACTAGGACATAGAGTTGAAGAGACAGGATATGCTGCAGCACGTCTTTACTGAGACTTATCAGTTGGAAAGGTTACCTGAGTCCATGTGCTTTTACAGACTTAGGAGACATGTGTGTAGTCATGTTAGTCTCAGCTTGGCTGGGACTGAGATTTTTTTTTTTTTTTTTTTACAAGGTGAATGAGAGGGAACATCTTTTCTCCCTGATGGCAAAATGGTTTTACATAATATAACGACTGATAGCTTGTGACATACGGGGCTGTTTAATGGTGACACTTGGGAAGGCCTGGTGGCAGTAGTGCTAAAATTTCCTCTGTGGTCATCTCAGGGCAGCGCTGATCCACTTCATCAAGCTGGCACAATCGCAGGCTAAGAAATGGAGTAAAGTAACTTGTGATGGAGCTTTTAGAAAACAGAAATGCACTTTCACCACTATTAGACATTCGTCTCTCCCCTCTGCTCGCCCTCTTCACACTGCAGTGCTCCATGCTCTCAGGGGTACGGCCAGGTGGACGGATGGATTCACTGCCGTTCTGTCCAAGTGCCAAATCTCATCTACAGGCCCATTACTCTGAATGATGTGAGCTGCAATGTAAAATAAGCCCAGCAATCAGTAGGGGCACCCCAACCTAAAACAGAATCTACATGTAATTGCTGTCATATTAGGAGGTTCAATTAGGTTTTTATGGAATTACATTGCCTGCAATATTACTATTCATCTGTTCTTATTATGATATAATAAAAGAAAGAAGAAGATGGCTGGATATTCCCTCAAAGAAAAAATTGTTCTACCTGGAGTCAAAAAAAACACTTTAAAAGCTTAAAGCTACAAGGTAATTCAACCACAGCTGGCTACACTCTTTACTTCCAAGTGAGTATCTGGCTTTAAAGTGAAACACTGTTCAAAGAGTAAACATCTTCTCCACTCTGTCCTGGCTCAGTCCTTTAAGGAGGCAGTAAAAATGGACCTTGGAGAAAACTTGGGATATGTTTTCTTAAAAAAGCTGGACTGCAGAGGTATAAAATACAGAATGGAATCCTAAAAAAAAACAACAACAAAGTATCATGGTATCAAGTAGACAGAATAATTGGTAGATATCTCAATTTCTTTTCAAATGAGAAAGAAGATAAATTCACTTTGGACCCTTGTTTAAGCAATCAATGATTTTAATTAAAAGAGGTGATGAGATGCAGCTGATATCTGATGTCTCGAGTTGAAGATTTTATTTGTCTTTTTTTAGCCTTTCTCTCCTCTCTCTGTCTCTCCCTCCATCCTTGTTTCCATCCTTTAGGTGTATTTTCTGTAGCATCAGACTGCAGCTTTGGACTGAACATGTGGACTTTTTGCCACTGATGTAAAGATGACAGAGCATGTGTCATTGTAGGAAAGAGACAACCTAGACCCTGGAACAGTTACATAGCACAACATCAGTACATACTGTAATTAGAAGAAACAAGGTATCCAACCTGGCTGTCACTTAAAATGTCTCAGTTCAGGTAAGGTGGAAGTACAACAACGACTCCAAGACCGTGATGATAAATTAATTAAGTTAATTAAGTTAAGGGAACAGCTCACTATGATTCCAGTGTCTTACATAATAATTTTAACCATGTGTTTCAACCCTGTGATAACTCTGTCACTTGCATCAAATATTTTCAATTATACCCAAAAGATCTCAGAGAGACATAGAGGACAAACAGTAAGTGTTGAAAACCTAATAATATGAGTACATATTCTGTACAAGCAGACATGTTTGGAAAAGGGCAAAACTGAGCAGACAATGGGTTCAACATGATGCTGCAGCAAAGTAAAAGTTCTACAAAGAAACAGACTGGTGTTCTCTTGGTTTGCTTCTCATAAATCCAGCAATGCAAAAGCCCTAAAACAACCCCGGATTAACAATTTACAGCAAAAAGGAGCTAAAACACAAGTCCTCTTCCTCTCATGCATCCTGACAGCAAATTTTTTCATACATAAATCAAGATTCATTGTTTATTGAAACCTTGGCAATTATTCATGGTCAGAATTAATTAGCAGTTTGTTTTGATGCGACCCCATCTGCCTCCACACACAATGGGTTAGTCACATGGTACGATGGTTCGACAAGTAATTTCCCTCAATTTAACAATCCAGCTTTATTCTGTTGACAACTACGGGTCATTGGTTATAACTCTACTGAGTGACGTCAGATTTCATTATGCTTTTGCCACTGTCATCAATATGTAAATGTTACAATCTTTTTTCAAAGCCTTCTCCAGGGTAGATACTACACAACAGATAAGCCTTGGCATTTTCCTAACAATCCTGCACTGAATCATCAGTGAAGCTTTCTTGAAAACATTAGAGACACAAACTTAACATATTATATATTTTTTCGAATCAGGGCCATGCTTGGCCCTTGCAGTGAAAAATCTTACAACATACTGGGGCAAAAAAAATTAACATACTATTTACTGTATGTGATAAAGGATGAGAATCAAGATCAGGAGGATGAGGATAAATAGCATTTTCTGCTTTGCTGTAGGATATAGTATGTGGAAGCTTGCCTTGAAGTCAGCCCTAGTTCCAAGGTTAAAAAATATTTTCCACACTGCTCAAGGTAACATAGGGGGCAAACTAGATGGAGGACGCTTAATTTAAACCCCACTTCCCCTTTGGAGCTGCTGCCTGACACTGTTAAATGCCTGCTGCACCCAGACCAATGTGCATAGTACTCAGGATAAACAGACACAGTCACTGGGCTCACTTTGATGCATTGTTTTTCCTAACGAGGTACTGGACGGTGTCAGCACTACAGGCCCCAGTCCCAGTGGCACGCAGTGGGTCTCCCTGCTTGGCTGCTGGCTGTGGTGCTGTGTGAGACCTGTCCAGTAGTGGACTTCATCCAGGTTTAATAGTCTGTCCAGCAGTGCATAAACAGAGAGCTGTGGACCAGCTCTTTGACCACTTTGGCACCCCTACAATCCAAACTTTATGCCTCACTGCTAGGTCCTCTCATTCGTCCTGCAGTGACTCACTTGGCAGGCATTTTCACCTTGTGCTCCAAAGGTAACGACCATGCAAAGAGAGCTCTGCTCCAGTGCTCCAACAGTCCCGTACAAAGTGACCTACTCTGATGACACCGTATTTAAATACTTCTCCAGGTCAGCTCTGGTCACATTAAAGGCTATAATGCAACCACTGCCATTTCACTCTGCAAAATGGGCAAGACCAAATGTCAACAAAGTCCTAAGACAGCGAGGAGGATAATTTGCCCCTAGAGTCTTGGTGTTGAGAACTAGACTCTCATGGGATGAAGAAGGATTTCTGTGCAGTTCCCACTAACTTGGAGGCAGTGGTGGAGAAGGGGAACATAACTTGGAGCTGAGTAAGTGACACCTCATCCCTTTAGACTGACGCCACTCATTTTATGATGCAGTTGAGTGTCAAGCAATGAAAAGGTGATGTAATGGCTGATCATTTTAAAAACCAGCGTGCCTCAATATAGACTACGTTTGCTGAAACAAGAGAATATGGTATTGCTTGATAATCTGGTTAACATTTTTCAACACAGCACTAGTAAACACAACTTTTTAAGTACACAGAGGAGTAGAGTGGTACTTATATCAACTGTGTTATGATTATATACATATTATATCTAACAAAAATGCCTGTATAACAGCAGTCTATGCAAGCTAATCACAGGAAAGACCAACAAATAAGGTCTTGATAAGATTTCATATTGTCATTATTTTTAGAAAATGCTATGTGATGAAGTTTGGTAAAGTAAGTAATGAGCTGGTCCTGTTGAGTTCAGACTGAGGTTATTCTGAGAGCAGTCTGCACTGCCTGCACATATCACGGCTGTCCTCTCGGCAAAAGTCATTTGGCTCCATTAATTTTTGTACAGCATGAAAAACAACATCGAACTTCCAAGCTGAAAGTTTGACAATCTGTCACCGTAAACATGCAGCCTTCATTTGGATTTGTCAAAGTTTTGGTTTCACCACCGTTCCCAGAATGGAACGGTCTCACATCAGTGCGTTGCATTACATTATACTCTGCTGGCTGTCAGTCACCTGACACCAACAGGGAGAAAGTGTGAGTCTCTGCCAGGAATTAATCCCTCACTAACATGACACCTTACAATCTTATTGCTTGTCCTTTCATTTTCAGGGGATCCGGAAAGCACTTGATTTCAGGCTAAGTTTGACACTGTAGTTTTTATTATAAACACAAAAATGCGTGACTCATAAAACTAAATGTAAGTTACACCAGTATTGTCTTTTAATACAGGAGTATCTGTCAGTTCATTTATATGCTATATTGCTGATGTTTCTTCCAAATTCTGTGGTTTCTGGGCAAACTGTTGTGCATCCTCTGTAATTAAAAAAACACCATGTGACCTGAGCCTATTTTTGGTTTACAGCCATACCATTTTCCATGGGGCTGCAGCAGATTATTACTAGTAATTGGTGTCTGTGCTGTAAACGTGTTAAAACTTCCTGCTAAATTTACTCATTTTACACATTCCGACTTTACACTGTATGAAAGCCTGGTGCGAAGTTGCATGTTGTCATGCAGACATTATTGTGTATAACAATGCACAGTACAGTTGGAAAGTAATAGGATAGTGATGCATTTTTCATTGTGTTGACTCTGTACTGTATTTGAAATGCTTACTGCCTACAGTAATAACAAAGTGTTACTTTCAAGGCCAAGCAGCACATCATTATCTAACTACAGTTTGTGGGGCTACAAGTTATATTTTAAAAAGCCCAGTTCATGACTAGCCTATCTGCTGTGTATTTCTCCACTGTGTGGAAGCTGGTGCTGTGTGCCCATTATAGTTTAGGGAACGAGCCTGCTTTTGTCTACCTCTGTCTGAAATCAAGGACCCATTGATTAATAAATATTTTGAGAGGAAATATTTCTGCCACGGTTATCATTATAAACTGCAAATGTGCTGTAAGAGAACCAAGGAAGAGAGGTGAATACAGCGTTGCCACTCCTTGCTGCTAGTTTGTCCCCGTAGCCACTCACAGTACTTCACTGTTTCCGGTAAAAGTGACTTTGAAGTGCGTGAGGTCATCCCAAGCTACAGTTTAGGCTGAGCAGGAGCACTCTGGTGGGGCCAATGGGAGAAACACTAATGTTGGCTGCACAGTTGGCTTCACAGAAGCTAGAAAACGTCTTTGGCTTATGCGCTTGTCGAGCAATTTTTATTCAAGTGAATGGATGAATCTGGGAGTCCAGTATCGGGAGTCCTATAATACAGCTAAGGTGAGTACGGAAAGCTTGACAGATGTAGCAACAGTTACTAATGGTACTAATGACATAAACTTAAAAAAAGTCATGATATTTAATATCTGGTTGTAAAGCCCTTGCAGTCAATGTCTAGCTTATGTCTAAGACCCATAGACATCAGCAGACTCTTGGTATATTATGATTATAATGTACTGCAGCCATATTCCTTCTCACTTATTTCAGGGGCTTCTGGTCTTCAGTCTGCTATTTAGCAAGTGAAACATCTAGATTGAGGTCATGTGCCTGACTTAGGCAGACATTATTCTCTTGGGCCATAAAAATCTTCCTTGGCCGCCTCATCTGCATGTTGACACTGTCCTGCTGCATTGTAATGCTATGAGTGTACAATTCTTACATTGTTCACCCGATATGGATGACAACATCCTCAAACACTGATGAAGCTGAAAGTCAGCACTTTCTTTTCTAAATCCAGTGCGGTGGTGCAGAGCCAAAACAATGAGAAACAGATCACTGTCCTTATACTTTCTGACAGCGCCGTATGTAAATGTACTAGACTTGTCAAGGTAAAAGATTAATCTGTATTCTGAAGCATTTTCAACTGAGCAAAATAAAGGAAAATATGAGAAATGATTCTAATGATCATCACAGATGTGTTTATGTTTGGGAAGGTAATTCAGAGCACTTGACCAGAATCTAACATGTTCATTTCTTGAAACACACAAAAACACAGAAGCTCCCCAAAGAGCAGAGGGAAGCAGGCTTAGTTCATATGACTTATTTATCACTCTCTGCTTCTGCAGATTCACTCATATGAGGTTTTATGAACACATAAGAGGGCCAAAAATCCATTACTATGCAAATAGAATGCAATGTTTCCTCCCTTTTTATGTAGTTTACTCTGGTGTTTATGTAACTGTACCATATCCACTTTGAAAACTAAGAGTCCACTCTCTCATGTGTATCAATTATTCTGGATAATCACCAGCCTCAGAAACAGTTCATCGTTCCTGGGACAGCATATAATACAAGAGACAAGTTAATGTCTGGACTGATCAAAGGAAAGAATAAATACCTTTACTGAGCCTTATAAATGTGTTACTGTTGTGAAATATGTCCTGGCAAAGAAAAAATGCTGCTATGATAACTGAAAAGTTTTAAAACGTCTTCGCATTCTCACTGACACAAAAACACACCCGTGCAAAATAAAATACATACAAGTCTGTGAGCCAGATGACAAAGACATGGAAGTGTCAGAGAACTGCTCCTGCTTGGGAAAAAAAAAACTAGCAACATTACAAAATTATCTATCAGGACATCTCATCAATTTGCTTCACCTCCATCTCCCTAGAGGAAAGAGGCAACACGTGAAAAGAAAAGTACGGATGGAGGGAAGTAAGGTCAGACGTTCAAGAATACCTGAGGGCTTGACATTGGAGTGATAAAGAGAGGCTAAAATGAGCTTCAGCTGCTAGTTCTTTTCATACTGCGGTTTGATTCTTTGACAAAAGTATTGAGCAATTTCTTTCATTTCTGCTCCCTCTTTTATGTACCTATCAGAAGCCACCCTGTACCTACAACACTGTCCAAACTCGAGAATGTTGCAGAAAATGTTTATCTACTGTATTCTGTGTAAAAGTAATTTCCAATTACTGAATTCAAGGCCTGTCTTTGCAAGCTACATTCATGCCAGTCCTGAGCTGCTTTTCGGAATGAGCATTTTAGAAGATTGAGTTTTCTCCTTGGAGTTATAGTCCTCTGAGAAATACTGTTGGCCAATGTGGATTCATTCCACACCATGACTGCAGCACTGGGTCAGAATGAATGAGAAAACGGAGAAAAGGAAACACACAAACAGACACAGACAGAAGTCGCAGCGTACAGAATGCAAAATGAACTGAGGCATGAGATAAAGTAATTTTTAACATATTTGGCATGCTAAATCTTTGTGGGAGAAAGCAATAACTCGAATAAGAAGAAGACAGTGAGAAAGAGGAAAAAAAAGGGAGCTTGAGAGATAGAGAGAGTTTGAAAAAGTCTCACGGGACAGCAATTGTACTTCCAATATTTTGTACAGCAGATCCCCCATGTGAAAAAGGCAGCTGATGATACAGACTGATCTGATTTGGCTGATCTGATTAGAGAAGAAAGGGTGCATTTAGCTAATGAAACTTCTAACCCGGTGAAGCATTAAACTAATGAAACAGCACTGCCCTGAATATGGGATGTCTGATTCTGCAACAAAACAGTGAGAGCTGGTCTCCCAAAACGCTGCCACAAACCTGGCTGTCTGCTTGTGAGTTAGCCAGTGACGGGAGCACCGTCTGATCTAAACTACAGAGCAGTGACTGATTGGCTGACCGCTGAGGAGACTGGCGGCAGGCCTGCTGAGAGCACTGAGAGGCAAGCAGGTGTGCGTGAGTTTGGTGCGTATGTGTTGCTGGTAGGTGGTCGAGATGTAGAAAACACTGTGTGGAATCATAAGAGCTCAGGCTTGGTTTTCGTGGCAGACAGACAAGCAAGTATTGTAGCAGATATTCTTGTGGAGAAGAAATACACACATTGGGCCTTATGCAAGAAACACTCATATGAACAGATTTGTTCTTAAGCAGCACATAAGAGTGATTTAAGAGAACTTTTTGCATTGACCAGTTTCGTCCCACTCATTTTCTCATAGGTATAAAAGAAATTCAAGAGTGGTGCAAACCTGTGGTACGAATCAGTACAGATAGTCTGCCTCCCTCCTCGGGGAAAAACACTGACTGACAGACTGATTTTATTAAGCGTCCTCCTGTCCTTGGAAGTTTGTACTCGTGAGTCGAACTTGCCAAGCCCTCAACAAACCTGCCTGACTGTACTGTGACAAAATAATCTCAACTCACTCACTCAATTCACAGAGAGATGCAGTAAATTGTGTTATTCAGTCTGTAATGTAGCTATAATAAAATCCAAACCGCTGTGTAGCTTAATAAAATAAAATGAAATTTAATATAGACTGATTCTGTTCATTTGAATACATTTATATTTATTGAAATGTGGTGATATCTGTACATATAGAGCCCCAGAGGCAGCGCTGTTATTCTGTCCAATAAAAACATGAAGCTTCACTTTACATTTATTCAACTAATATGGCAGCTACAACTGTTAGATTTCATCTGTGAGACCCACATTTATCCTCCAAAAGGAATTATATCATATATCAAAGCGCTGCGGCGACATTAGAGCCAGCAGTAAATTACAAAAGAGCTGGAGATCAGCTCATTGGATCATGTTTTCCCCGGGATGATGATGGACGTTGACCGGCCGACCATCAGGAGTCAAGCTGCTAGCAGCTGAGATGATGCTGGTCTCACCAGGCCAGCGGCTCCGGAAACATCGCAGCAGATTTACAAGCAGCTGTTATTTGGAGAAACTGACCACATATTGGGAGTCTAAATGGTTACTTTCTTGCCTGAAAAAAATATTAAAACTTAATAAAGTGACATGTTAACAGTCCTTGAGTGAAAATTACAACAGTCTGGCTCAAAATCTCCGCCATCGTCCTAGGGCGATGAATAGAAAGTTTAAATTGAAAAATGGTGACATTGAAAAAAAACCCAAACTGACAGCATAAGAAAAAACTGGCCCTGAAAAAAGACAGACATGAAGAAAAAATCTGAAGCTAGACATTGAAAAACACATCCAGCCAAAAATATCTCAATAAAATAAGATAATAAGATTGTAATTTTTTAATGCCAGTGTTTTATTTCTCAGTGGAACTTTTTTCAGTGCCAATATAACTTTTTCTAATACCAAATGTTACAATGCCAATGTTTCCTTCTTCAGTTCAGGTTTTGTTTTCCATGCCAAATTTTATTTTCGATGCCAAACTGTAACTGTCACTTCCCCATATGAAGGGAGATTTCTTAAGTCTAAAAAATATCTTGAGAAAGACAGAAAGACAGAAAATCTATCTTACAGAATAAGATATAGAGCTAACAATCAACAACTGTCAGATGGATTGCCATGAAATTTTGTAAAGTCATTCACAGTCCTCAGATGACGAATGTTAGCAACAATTGTGATCCCCTGACTCTCCCTTTAGTACCATCATGTGTTTTTGAGTGAAATGTCCCAACAGCTATTGTAATTTGGCTCAGATATTCATGTACACCTCCCATCTGAGTCATGGGCTGCTTTGCTTCAGGCTCTGCTCTGATGAAACATCATTGGCAGCTGTATTAATATTTTCTGAATGTTTCGGGAGCTGTAGTATGACTACTGATTGTCTGCTCATTTCCGGACAGCAGGATATGAGGCTCTGCGGTGTAAAATTCTTCTTTTTACTCCTGCGTAACTTGCCCACAAATAGCCTTAACAAGCAATTAGTGGATGTCAATTATGATCCCATCTCACAAACATGTTGAAATGAGCATATTATGACAAGTTTACACAGTTAAGGTAGTTTGGTGAAAACAAATTGAAACAATTGTACAAGCAAGCATAATGGAAAAAAAGAGAGAGGATCCAGACACTTTTTGTCAACTTACTTACTTTTCTTACTTTATCTGCCCTCCCTGACTGCACCCCTTTTTGTTTTGTCTATACTGATTTTCATTCTTCTCCTCATACTGCTGCTGATGTGACCACAATATATTTTCTCAAATTCAGTCTATGTTTTGTTGTGATTCCGAACTAACAAAAAGGAGATAAAAGCCATCTAAAAACATTAGAGAAAACAACACTATCATTTTTAACTTGGAATCACCTAAAGCAATACAAATAAAATATCTATGAAACCCCCCTTACCTTGTATCAATATTACAGCCTTTAAAGTGAACAAATTTGCCTTCTGTCTAATGGGGGTCTACCGAACTATCACCAAGTATGCAGGCAATGGACCTGTGTTAATGAAAAGCTATTAGCAGCATTCTCCATTTAAACAGCACATGCCACATCAATTTAGAGCATTTTATTCTGTACGCCGAAGGCTTTGTGTTTAATCCACTGCCAAAGCTGTTGCACCCCGTGTTTGTTGCAGGTTTTCAGCTGCTTGTACCTCTGTGGAGCTATTCAGCAGGCTAACGACAGCCACAGGAGTGTTGTGGAAGTTATTCTGTAATCCCCTGAGAGAGAACAAACCCCCATCAAGCATACAAATGACTTTGAGAGGGTGGGAATAATAATTTTTTTGAAGAGAACTTATGCGTGTTGCTTTTTAAACAGCATAACCCTCCATTCTCCTTGGGAGGTGAAGGACTCGCTGTGTTAAAACATCAATTCATAAAACATCAGTTTCAGTTCAAGATATCTCAACGGCGCAGGAGACTAGAGGGGACGAGAACAAAGTGCTTGAGGACGTGCAGCTATGTGGAAACCAGCTGGACACATCTGGGCCTCACCACTGATCTCTAGCTGCTAAGTCAATCTAAAAGTTAAACGCACTCACTCCTCTCTCTTAAATGCTAAAGCACAGGCTCTCTGCTGAGACTTTTCCCCTACGCTGCATCCAAAATGCGTTTTGCACGCGTCTGTGCACGTGCTTCATCTGCTTAAATACAGCACAAACCACCATAAACACAGGTGTTACTGTGTGCATGTAGATGGGAGGCCTGTTAGAACGCTGAGGAAACATGATTCTCATCAAGATGTCTGCTGGTGCAGTGCAGAGACCACACCGAGCCTGGAACAAAGTCACAGAGCAGGTAGGGGCCATAAATCACTGCTCAGTCAGACAAGGGACAGACACAGACACAGACAGTCTCCGCCTCGTGTCACACAACTGCCTACAGCTTTACACACACATAAAAAAACATTCACATTCACACACACACAAGATCACTGTCCACTGGGCCTGAATAGAAAAAAAAGGTGGTTTATGGGTCTAATGCAGACGTCCAGGGCATTGTAGTTTTTGATTTACGGTGGCCCTGTGACCGGATTGTGATGTATTGCAGAGGCGCAGCGTTTTACATTGTGATGAATACTGTTGGGTGTGGGACCAGATAAATTCTGAGGACACTTTAGGGGGTGCTGCATGCCAGGTGCTCGGCCTCAAAATTTGCCAAGGAGAAGCTAAACTATTATTTATAGAAATACCTGGGCTTTTTTTTTAATCATTGTTTAGCAAGCTACAAACCAAACATTCCCATGTCTCTTAAAAAGGGTGAAGGGGGAGGAGGGCTTTTTATAGTGGTGTAATATGAAGGAAGAAAATAATAAGTCTACCAGGAAGACAGGAATACATGATTTGAAAAAGGTTGGAGACTAACAAAAAAAAATCACAATGGATTTCTCATGGCCAGCTGGGGTTTCAGTTCCAATTTATGTGGCAGCTCATGGCAATATGGAGCAAGCACACTCCAAACTAAAAAAAGAGGTCCGCAACTTGCCAATTGGATCCCCCCCCCCCTCCCTACCTCTCTTTCACTTCTCATCCCACGTTTATTCCTGCAATTCTTCTTTCATCTCTGCCCTTTCTTTCCTTCCCCATCAGCTCTGAGGGGACGCGAACACAAACAAATGTGTCTGTATGTGTGATGCTTCCACCAGGTGCAGGAGGCGAGGGAGAGGGGTGGAGGAACCTTGATGTGTTCTGGAGAGACGGAGCAGTCGATGCACATCATACATCTAAATAACTCAATAGTCCTGTTTTTGAATGTATGCATACGTAAGGATTTCTAAACACGACTGACACTGATAGCGTAGCGCAGAAATCTGTTTACATATATTATAAATCAGACACAGGTGAAGCGTACTTGTGATATATGTGCTCAGTAAAGCATCGCCGCTGGTAGGCCGCTTATGTGGCGGACGGCTTGTCATTAAAAGGAGATGATAACTGTGCTTCCAGTTTAATGTCATAACATGTGGTAATCCTCTTAAGGCTGGGATAGTAGATGATCTCCAGACAATGGGAGCCTTACAAGGGACAAGCAAAGCCCTCTGGTACCTTATCCCCATCACTCTCCCTCTCGCCTCCCTGATGGGGGCAGCTGCTCCCTCAACACAGAAATAACGCACAAAACATTTATACGTGCACACGTTACAATGTGCAGGGATGGGGGACACCAGTCAACCCTACCCCCAAGGATAATCTCTCTATTCATAAACAGACTGTTTAAATCTCTTTAGGTGCTGAGAGGGTCTGACAGACACCTATGGGGGTGGGGCTTGGGCAGAGAGTCTCATTGCATGAACCACATCTGGCTTCAGATGGACAGAGACAGGAAACTCTCAGTTCTGATACAACTATGTCACATTACTGCCACCCTCTTGAATCTTGAACATCTTGTGATGGCGATGTGGAGATAAGTTTACATATTTCAAGGTAGAATTTCTTATGAAAAAAAAAAAGAAAATATACAGTAGATGAAAAAAACATGCTCAGTTATTTTTATGCGCAGTGCAGGTGAAGCCCAGTGTCCCTTGGAATTACATAGATATTGGATGATTCCACAACTCGCTATTTATGTCCATTGCCAGCGTTCACTGCCAATGCACAAAGTATTGTGCCCAGTGAGGTGCAAAATAAGGGTGTGAAAGTTGGGGTGGGAGATGGACGTGCAGTGAATCTGAATTAAAGACTGTAAACAGCTAGCGTGGCCTTGTCCAAAGGCAAAGAAATTGGTCTACCAGCACCTCTAAAGCTCACTTATTAACATGTTATGTCTTGTTTGTTTAATCTATATGAAAACTGAGCTGTAAAAAGGAACATCTGGTTTATAGGGCGGTTACAGTATGTATGTCCTGGAACTATCTCTTGGCCCGGGAACAGGGACTTCATCCCTGTGAGGTTACCAGGCAACCAGCAGCTACTCCAAGAAGTTACTGCTCAAGGTCAGGTCAAGATATGCTGACTTGTCAGTTGCCAACATGATTGTAAAAATAAAGAACACATTGTAACACTTACACAGCAACCAGGTCAGCCTCCTTTTGTCATGGACTTTGCTTCTGAGGTGAAAAGGTTGCCTCTGATCTCCTTTGAGCTTTGGCATTAGTGGCAATATTCAACAGCATAAGAACAACCCATCTGTCTGTCTACATGGGCTGTATGCAGGCCTCTGGGATTCAAATCTACCAGCCCCCCACTTTTAGCCCAACACACATACATAAACAAATCCAACCCAGTGAGAGATTAAAGCAAGCACAGACCTATATCACTACATAATCCTTTGTTTAAAAGATTTCAGCATCTCAAATCACAACAGTGTCAACATCCTCTCCAAGATGACATTTCAAAGAAGAATCAAAGAGATTATATCAGTTATTATTCAACATGGAATATTACATTTAGATATACAATATTGATACAAGGAAGATTGTGCCAGCAATAAGATTAAAATAAAAATATGGTCTCTATTGTCACAGGATTAGTGTGAAGGCGAGTGTACAATAATTCTGACAGTAAATTGGAACATTTTAAATGGAGTATTTGGTGCAGACATATTGAAGCCAATACTTACACAACTTGCAGTATGTAGACCAGTAGAATCAGATTGTAAAGGATCAATTTTAAAGGAAAGTGTAAATTAAGCTGAATAGATAAAAGATGACATGTTTGTAATTCTCACATGTTCAGATACTAGCAGAAAGGCATTCAGACACACATGCACGTGCACGCGCATGTATATGCACACACACACACACACACACACACACACACACACACACACATCATTAGGGCTTGACAGAGGGCACCTCTACAGAAGAAATACCCTGGATCATTGGGGGTTGAAATCTCACATTAATCCTTACTCACCCTTCCAGCCCTGCACATTAAACACCGCTCTACTCCACACAAACACACACACACACACACACATACACACACACACACACTCACACAAATCCACAGTACAGCACACAGCGACTCCATGGCGGCTAGCCTATCACCTCACCATGGCGACACGCAGATCTGTTTAGACACCATGCAGAATCATATCCCCCCTCCACCTCATACGGACACACACATCACACACACACATAGACATCCACACCACATGCCTGCCTAAAAGACTTCACCGCTCTCTACAACTCCTACAGAGCTTACAAAATCGCTTTAAACATGGGACAAAGGAATGCATGAGTAGATTAGCGCTCAACATTAAAGTATGAAACCACTGTTTCTAAATTATCTCCACTGGGAATCGAGCGCAGGACACAAGTGGACCAAAGGGGGAGAAAACATTCAGTGAGTGCAGCAAACAGGTCTTAGTCCAAAGGAAAAGGAATGAGGTGTTTTCATTTGGAGGATCAGAGGAATTTTTCTTTTTCCTTAGGGTCTTTGTCTCAGGTATTTTCAGTGCTGATGATGCTTTCATTTGTAGTGTGAGCTGATGTTAGACAAATTGTGTCTAATTAGATTACATTTACAATCTGTCGGTCCCCTGACTATGACAACACTGCATAGTTTCAATCTTTAAATGTTATTTTCTTTGTAGAATTGGAATACATATTAAAATGTAGGTCTTAATGTCAAATCCAAGTCAAGGATTTTCTTTCATTTTCTTGATACTAATGGACTGGTGTGCTTTATGAAGATATTTTTGATGAGTTTGAAATATAGGTCTTTAATCTACCCTGTTGCCTATTTGTTTTACTTTCTTATGAGCAAATACCTAAATGATATGTCAAAATTGACATTTTTAAAGTGAAGTACACTGAGGGATCAAAAGGTCATACCAATCTTTTACTCCACATTGTACTGTATCTTTACCTGAAGCTTGTGTTCCACTGGGTGAGGTTTAAAAATGATGTTGTAAGTTATATTGTATGCTTCAATATTCATATGTTTCTGTGGCAAACAAGATTATCCGTATCATCTTTGTTGATCCCTCAATGGTTACTGAAGCTCTTACAAAAGGCTCTTATTCATCTGAGCTGTGTTTTCAGTCGATACCTACCTGCAAGAGATGCTTTTGGTTCGGTAAGCCAGGGTGTAAAATGTGTTATCTACCTCAAAAGGAAGTAACCTTTTGTTATCAGTGTTTGCTTCACAAATCCAGAGACTCTATCTGGTAGGATTATTAGCAGAAAGATACAAGACTTTTTTTTTTCTTTTTCATTTTAGCTAATTAGATGATTAGCTTCAACAGTGGGGAGCATGAATTATAAGCTGCCACTACTTGAGCAGATATGGCATGTAAATTGAAGTAAGTGGAAATAAAGAAATATAAATACAATATGCATATGATTATAATATAATATATATATAATAAACATATATAATCACATGGGGTGTTATTAAGGGGGAAACTATACTGCAAAAATTGATTGAGTTACAGTATAAAGCTATATCCATCACCAGGAATCTAGTAGATAAATCATCTACATAAAAAAAGGGAAAACAGTGAGCCTCATGCAAGAACATTTTTGTCCTATCTTACTTTTTTCTGTGAACTTTGCTCATATGAGTGTTCCAAGTCAGATTCAACAAACTCTCTTAACTGCCCGAACATGTTGTAAATCGTTCATTTCAGCCTGATAAATGCCACCTGTTCATGAGTAGGCGTGCGTTGAGATCTGAACATTATCTCGCGCCCCTAAAATGTCCACATAAGGCTTCTGCATGTGTTCCACTCTGTTTGTGGGCAAGTTTCATTCACAAAGAAATTACCAAACAGTAAAAACAATACTTTCACATGGCAGAGGTCCTGCTGTCAGTAATGAGCAGACATAATAAGTTTAGGAACGCCACTAGAAGATGACCAAAAACAATTAGAAAATATGAATCCAGCTGCCAACGTCGTGTCATCAGAGCAGCTCTGTACTGTGACAGAAATAAAGAGGGAACAGTTTGACGTGAAGTTAGATGCTAAAAAAACATCTTTCTAAAGCAAAGCGGAGCCAGCCTCAAGTGGCCATTCAAGGAACTGCAGTTTTTGACACTTCCGCGTCCGGCTTCATTTTTCAGCTCTGGAGGTTGCTGCTTGGTGATATCACACTGTCAGCTGCAAGACAAGATGATCAGGACAGAGATCCACAGAGAGAGAACAAGTCAGCTGTTAAACTGAGAGAATTTTCCTAGCAACTGTAATGTGGAAGTTGCTGCACCAAAATATGCCAATAAAAATCATAAAATCAAAAAACCTTTTCTGTAAATTGGCAGCCATGATGATGATAATATGGTGACCAGAATATTAATTTTGCATGAATTTTGTTTTAGTGTTTTAATTCATTTCTGTATCATATTTAAACTCCAAATTTATTTTGGAATTGATCTTCAGAATTTTTATCCAAAAACATAATTTAAAAAGTCGGACCTCACAAATGGTTGAAACCACCACATTTAAACGCATGAGCAATTTTTGCTGAAATTATCATAGTGGTACAGATTGGGCATCCAATAATTTATAGGCATACAATGATAAACTTAAGTTACTGATTTTGGTACAGTTTCATCTTGGAACAGAAGATAAATGTCGTCATGCTACTTCTTTTAACTACAACTGTCTGTTTCTCAGAGCAACTAATCGAATAGTGTAAAAATTTGTAGAGTTAATAACCTACCAACTAAAATATTTTGGCTGTTATGTTTTGGCTGTTGGCTGCTGCAGAGACTTTTGTACTGTAGGAATGACTATCAGGTCAGGACTATCAGGTACAAATATACCTCCTTTATTAAACGGGGTTCACATCTTATCAACAAGTAGTCTTTCCAGTCCAGCACAAAAGGCACATGTCAGTGCCCAGACAGGCCATTTATCCATTAGCAGGGATAAAAAGGTAACAAACAAACAAATACAAATGGGCCTTTGTCTATCCATTATCGGCACTCCTACTTTATGAGTCTCAGCGGCTCCCACACTGCAGGGTTGATGTCATGAAACGTTTAAACTGAAGCCACACAGAGACCCATCAGCGTGTTAAATGTGTGGTGGGAACAGATTTAGAAGATTTAGAGTAATGGAATAATCACTGTGAAGGAGCACGGCGGAGCGGAGTCATGCAAGACTAGTTGTGGCGACCTTGGATTTCGTCAATACAATCAGCTGTGTCTATCTCGAACAAACAACACAAGGCTTCTTGCCTTTCAGACAACTTAAAATCAAAACCAATCTCAGTCAAGATTACAATTCATAGATTTTATACCAGACGCTTGCCAATGAAGACAATAACACTGAGAGAGCATAAAAAAATAAATTTAGAGAAAGATAAAAAAAAAAGCAGAGCAACTTCAAGTCTTAAGGAGGAAAAAAAACCCACTGACATCAGATAAATTCACATTCTTATCTTAGCAAGAGATATTGTAACCTTTGAAGTCATTTTACAGTCATTATAAGCAGAGCCGCAATATATTCACAGATGATTATGTATTATTATTTGTCCCTTAGGCTATGTGCATGTGTAATATATGAGGGTATATGCAGCTGTTTCTGCGCATGTAATTTGGTCCATGTGTGTCAGTGTTGTATACTGCCTGAGTGGTGTGTAATTGTGTTGTCACTGAGGTGTGGAGAGAGCTGCTGGAAGAGACAGAGACAGAGAGAGCGTGGAGTGGGGGTGCTAAAGCGTGTTGGTGGTCATGGTGGAGGTGAAAAGGTCAACGCTGAGTGTTGTCTTCACCCACAGGTCCTAAAGAGGATCTGTTTGTCTCAATCAACAAAGACCGTGGAGGAGTGAATGGAGAGCAGCTTTACCACTCAAGAGGAAGAGCACAGGCACACTCATGTTAACACACACATACACACACAGTGACACACTGAATCTATCAAAACTTATGCCGTGCTTTCAGCTTCTTTCAATCGTTCTTGCTCTCTGAATCCCTCATTCTTCTCCTCTCTCCCCCTCTCTGTTTCTCTGAGTGGGATTTGTGATCTAAGATCAGTGTGGCTGTAATGCCCTTCTCAGTACACTGACAGATGATACAGCCTGCCCTTTGGGCTCCAGTCGGAATGGCTACAGATCAATACTCGAGCTGGCTGCTTGTCAGCATTCACACAGACATGCACACATACTCACACACAACACATGCACACATACATACGCACACAGGCATTCACATGCAAGGCTAGCATCAAAGCCCATCTGAGCCGGCTGGTATTTACCGGAACAGGACCTGGATGTGTGCAACACAGCAGGAGGGGACATTCCCAGGATAGTTCCCAGCCTAGAGGAACAGTGCGATTGGAGGATGACGCATCTGTGGTTTCTGCTCACAGATTTCTTTGGCTCCGTCGGCTGGTTAAATTAAGCAGTTTGGATGGACGAACTGACTGACTGACTGACTGAACAAAGCAACAGGTTGAAGAAACAATCAAGAGGTGTGTGGTAGGGTGGCCGTTTAACCTCTGAGGGAGCCTTTGTGTGTGGTCATTTGTGAGTGACACCTCATTGAGCTCTGGTGCTAATAGTGTCTTTGGTGTGGCTCCATTAGCTGAGAATGTGCAGTGCAAGATGAAGATTTAAATACATATTTGCTCACTAAAACATACAACATGTAAACAATTTTACTCACCCTGTTCAAGTATACACAATCATAAGGTTAGATATGTTTCTTTGTAATATAACGAGTTAGCTTTCTTTGTTAAAAGAGAATGTAATTTTGGGTCTCAATACTTAGGGTGAATGAAAGATTAAGATGGATTTTTTTTTTTTTTTTGCAATAAGGCTTTGATGAGCTCCTCAACATCAGGCTCCACTCAGGCACAAATAGGCAGCATAATTACCCTCCTGGCTGGAGAAATTAGAAATCTCTCTCCCTCCCAATACAATTCTCTTGTGCAGAGACCTTCATTAGACAACTGCAATGGAATGCAAATGCTGAGAGATATTTGTTGAATGCAACATAAAGAAAAGGTACTTCATATTTATGTTTTTATTTTTCATTTATATTTATTCAGTAGTAGATCATCACATTGCGTTGTTATGAGACAAGCAATTCATACACACCAGCATGTACAAATATAAATCAGTGCATGGAAGCATACATAATAACAGTTGTATATACATACAGAATGTCACGTTATTTATTATGACAATGAGGACTATTGTGGAGTGATTTCAATTTCATGTCAAATGCGCATCCTTTCCAAATATACAATGCCTCTGTACGCTCACACCATCTTTCCAAATAGAACCAATGTGCATTGACCTATGCAAATAAACAGTGTCCACAAGAGAGCCTGTATTGCCATCATTCCATCTCGTATTGCGTCACTGATCCTTGCTACATAAATAACAAGAACAGTGCACCAGGTGTGTCTCCTTGCAGTCAAGATGGCGGCAAAGATAACTAGACACAGGGATTCATTCATCTTGTATCATGCCTAACTTTAGTGGGTCATAACATATAAGGTATGAAATTAATCTGCAGATGCTCCAGTTCAAGATGAGACCAAACTTTTCAACTAATGTCAGTTTTTGAGCCACGACAAAGGTCAAAATGTGGCCTGCAACAGACTAGGTAAATCTTATTTTTAGCCTAGCCGGTTGCAAGAAATGAAAGATTCCAAACTGAAGCAGCTGTTGATCACTTAAGAGGAGTGAGGAGTCAGCAGTCAATGGTGTTATAAAACAGAGCAGTCAATGGCGTTATAAAATAGGTTTTTAAAAAATCGTGAATCACCACAACCATGAGAGGTCATTGAGCATACAGTCATAAATGTGCATGAAAAATATTAGGCTGATATATGTATGAGCGATTAGCTGCGGACAGATACACACATGCACACACACACACACAGATACACAGACACATGGACACACGGACACACACGACTAAAACCACATAATCTTCTTCCAGGCTACTCTTGACAGAGATAAAAATGAATGAGAGACATATAAATAATGCAATCACATATTTGACGCTCAGAATAACACTGCCACCCCCGCACTCAACGTGTCTGCCACCTCCCTCTCTCAAGCAGGCAGTAATTTATTGTCTCCCACTGCCATAGCAGAGTCAATCAATAGCCAATTAAAGACAGGCATATAAAGTCTCCGGTGGCCACCAGTGCATGTGGTGCTGTTTGGCCGGGGAAATAAATATGTAAATGGTTCACTGGCAGAGGAGCATCAGTCAGTATCTTTCACCAAGCACATGGGGGAGGGATATCAATAACACCCCACACACACATACATCCACATACACACCCCAATACTCCCCCACAGTCAATCAACATCACCTCGGAAACTGTACTGCAAGGCCACTAGTGGTCCGAGAGGCCCGAAGGAGCTGTTACCCCAGGCTGTCCTGAATGATCATGGTCACCTTCCATGGTGAGAACAAGGCAGTAAAGATACAGCTGGTTCCAGATATGTAGACATAGTTTCTATCTCTGACAGTCCAAAAAAGATGTAAAAAAAAAAAAAAGCCACAGTAATGCTGGAGACGTCAAAGCCAAAGCAGAACTGTAAACAACAGACTGCTAGAAATACAATATTTTCCCTGCAGACAACATTGCAAACATGGAGGACATTGAGGCTATCATCTGATTTTACTTTATCTTGTGTTCCTATGTGAATATTATATATGCTTTGAAATGCAAATAGAGATGGGAAGAAGCTCTTAAATTAAATACAACTGATCATAAATTAATTACTCTGAATTATTTCTAGCTTGGAACAATATGGCATTATCACATTATAGAATAACAATGTAGTATGTTAATTCAATTAAGATGTATTTGATCTGCTACAAAATGGATGCCTAATCTGCTGCCAATATATGTTTAATTAAAGATGGAAATCAATAACAAGATGGCATTTTAACAGTATATTGACCCTTCAAGGAGAAATATACATAATTATAAAAAGGATTAATTGAAATTAAGGATACTTAAAACCATTAAAATGATAGTGAAGCTGGGCTGCATGGAGCAGCAGGGACCTGGAAGAAGTGCAATGCAACATTACATTTACTCAAGTACTGTACTTAAGTACAATTCTGAGGTACTTGTACTTTACTTGAGTATTTCCAATGAAAGCTACTTTAGACTTCTACTACACTACATTTAGCTGACAGCTGTAGATATTAATCACTTTGTAGTTTCAGATTTTACATACAAAACACATGATCAACAAGTAAAACAGGATACATTGGTATAGAACTACCAAACAGTACAAATATCAACCCCAGCTCATGCAGCTACAACTGTAAAATGTTGCTTGAATATCAGTGCATCATCAATCACATCCAATAATATACTTCATAGTAAAAATAACTTAATAACTGTACTTTTGCATAAGTACAATTTTGAATGCAGGACTTTTACTTGTAACAGTACTTTTACATTGTGGTATTGCTTCTTTTACTTTTTCTTGTTTCCAACCAGGGCTACTTGTACCCCAGGGGGTACAAAAACTGAAATAACATTCGATTAATGAAAAATATTTCCACATATTGAATTAGCTGTAACACCTGAACACCACATGTTGCTATTGAGAGTGAAAACCAATTAGCAAGCAAGCAGAGAGGTTGAAATCGTTAGCTACAAGTAACCTGTATCCTCATCAACTCTGCACACAGAGCAATCCCAGGTGTAACAGTATTGGCTGAAATTAAAGACACTGCAAAACACCCATGTTTCAAAATGGTTGAAGTAAAGGATGAACAGTTGAAATAGTTAGCTAAAGGAAATGGATAAACACTTTAAATGTCTACCTTCTGCCACTATATGCAAACTTGACCAAACCAACTTAAAAACGGACAATTCACGGTGCAATACTACAACGGAAAAGAGTTATCTGTCACTCACATATATATGTACACACTGCACAGTGATCAAACACTGTGCTGATATAAAGTCTATTGTGGGATGCTTAGATCTCTTGGTGAAAGAGATGCACTGTGGGAGCGAGCTTGATGTGTAACGCACCAAACCTTGACCCTTTCAGACCAAAACCCCATGAAAAATCTCCTGCCGTGGAACTTTACACCTCAATACGAGGCCTCTTGAACACTCATCCCCTTGCATGAATAGCATTGCAGCCTCCCTCACTCTCTCCCCATCTCTCTGTCTCTCTCCGCTCTACATTCCTCCTTCTACAGGCTCTGCCACCACAGGCGCCGTTGAAGAGTCTGACAGTTCAGACTCGCTTTGATCTCAAGGCACAGGTTATCTGTTGCCCGGCTAATTTTAGTTAGTCCCTATAAGCCGTGCTTCTCTTTGAAGCATGCAGCAGGGAGTTCTGGGTTGTTATCAGTGTGGCCCCTACACTTTTAGGGAGCGGGATTAGCCCTCACATCTATGAAGGTCTTCTGTAATCTGGACAAGATTATCCACCTTGCTACATCTGTATCCTAATCAACTCTGCGCTCAGAGCAATCCCAGGTGCAACAATACGGGGCTGAAATTAAAGAATGAGCTAAAGTGCTTTTCCATCCAAGGAGGTTTGCTGAATACACAGAGCAATACACAGGAGATGTTTGAGTAGGGGTGCTATCAAATCCTCCAGGGGAATTAGAGGCCCTCAGTTTCATTTTGCTGCAATGTTAACAGATTGTCATAGCAGATAGAGGAAGGATGTAGAAGGTGAAGGCAGAAATCTTACCTTTCCTAGGCGGGCGAGAAATAGGAAGAGAGACTGTCTGCACCTCAGGTTGCGGAGGTCAAAAGTCTGCAAAAACAAACAGTCAGTCACTTTTCTGGTCATACTGTCGGAAAGGACTTATGTTTTGAGTATCGTTCTTTTGTTCATTTCTTTTTTATTTATTTACCCCTTCATTTATTCAATCAGTCCAGTCTCCTACAAGCTTGTATTCTCTACCTCAGCTTCACTCAATCTCATGAATTATAATGTCCCAGAGAAACAAGCTTATTCAAACAATAAAAACAGGAATATAAAAAC